>NC_091462.1:13222284-13522284 GCF_027789765.1 Dendropsophus ebraccatus | reverse complement strand
CAGTGCAACTAGAGAATGCCCCCATAAACAGCGTAACCAAAGAGTGTCCCCATAAACAGTGCAACCAAAGTGTCCCCATAAACAGTGCAACCAGAGAGTGTCTCCATAACCAGTGCATCCAGAGAGTGTCCCTATAAACAGTGTAACAAGAGTGTGCCCCATAAACATGGTAACCATAGACTGTACCCATAAACAGTGTTTGGAATGTCTTGTCAGACCATTGTATATACCATATATATATTGTATATCTGAGGGTGTCCATTACAGGGCCTGGCCCTATGGCCAGTGTCTGAAGAAAGTTACTCTTTAAGTTCCTGAAAGCCAGACTATGGCCTGCTAAAGCAAAGAGGGGGTCACCTACCAGAGGGGGATTGTCACACTCAAGTTTACTTAAAGGACAAGTGCCATGAAAAACTTTTTCCCAGTAATTGAAGCACATTACAAAGTTATATAACTCTGTAATATGGTTCAATCACCTATCTGCCCCCCTTCCCTGCCTTTTCCCCCCTCCACCCCCCACCAGGAAGTGTCCTGACTCACACAGACCTGATTACTGTCGTCACCGTCACCAAGCTCTTCTCTCAGCTCCTTCTCCTGTTACACTAGCCTCCCCCCTCCCCTGCCTTGTCAGGTGACAGGCTTGCTCAGCTCCCATTGGCTGAACAACTGCAAGCCATCACTTGTCACATCTCACTTGCTTGTCTTCCCTCTGACTGACTCCGGCACATAGGCAGCTCCCCCCTCCCCTCATACCCTCTCTCCCCCTCCCATCATACCCTCTCTCCTGCTGCCATGGACTCAGTGAAGGAGTCATGTCACTAGAGAAGATAAGCTGAGCAAGCAGAGTCACCTGACAAGGAGGGGGAGGGGGAGGCTGGTGTAACAGGACCTAGAGCAGCCCTCCTGCTGATGACTCATCCTCACAAGAAGGAGCTGCCTGGTGACGGTGACGACAGTCATTAGGTCTGTGTGAGTCAGGACACTTCCTGGTGGGGGGTGGAGGGGGGAAAAGACAGGGAAGGGGGGCAGATAGGTGATTGAAGCATATTACAGAGTTATATAACTTTGTAATGTGCTTCAATTACTGGGGAAAAGTTTTTCATGGCACTTGTCCTTTAAGTCCTTCAAGTCTGCACAAGCACATATTTAACCTGGTTGAAGAAATATTACATGCGTGGTTCCCCCGCTGTTTCTTGCTCACTTCCCTTGGCTAATGTTGAGGGGCCAGCTCTGCCCCCTAAGGCCTGTAGTACCGGAGGTGACACTGTACTGACGGATAACTAGTAAGTACAGGTATTCTTCTGTATTTAAAGTATCGCGACACGAACCAAGGCTGTCGAAAATTTCCCCAGCAAAGTGGACAGGTCCCCTCCAGGTCGCCCCCCTGACCTAAATACAATATCTGTAATGTTCACAGACTTTGCAGCACCTGAAGTATTGTCTGTCTTCAGTCCAACTAGTAACGCTGTATACCCCATATACTCGATGGCAAAACTAACAACACACAACAGAGGGGGGACTACGGACACCTTTAACAGGCGTGTTTTGGGTCCCAGCTAGAGCTACTACCACCACAAGCCCGTCACAAGTGCCGCAGCGGAACCGCCACACCTAGCTCTGGATACACACTGGTCACCACTGGACACCATAAGCCGGTAGATTTCAATAGGCCTCTCTATAGCCCATGATTGATCACTCCATCCAGACATTGTGGAGAACTCAGCAGCTCCTATGTGGTCTCCTATGTGCTATATGGAGCACTCAGTCTTTTCCTTGCGGCCCTCGCGGACACCTTTTCTTCCATCACTCCTTATTATGTAGAATTCTGTGTTTCCTGCTTGTTTGGTTCACGCCGCCAGTTCCAATATAACACATGCAGCGACTCGGAGCCTGATTCATTCCACATCCTGTCATCTTGAAAGATTTTATTAACCAGCTTGAGCTTTATCATCAGGCCACTCTGACTTTGCTATTAATAAGCGCGGCGTTCAGAGCCGGGCGCTGGCGGTAATACACTCATTAGGCTTTAAATACAGAAGAGATCAAGATGAAAGCTGAGAGGACGTAGAGTATGTAGCGGGAGCTGTCTAACCAGGCCATGACGGGTTGGATATCGCTACCGTCACTAAATGCAAATGCGCTGTCAGACGACGTTCTTTCATTCGTTTTACATTTTAGTCAATATGGAAAAAAAAACATATTGAGTTTTTAAAATGTTATTCCATTATATGTATATGATTATGGGGGTGACCGGCAGTGTACAGGACCTACGTTGCAATCTACATGCAGACACCTACAAAGGCGCCATAGTAGTCTGACCTGAGTAAAGACATAGAAGAAATCCTTTAAAGGAGCAGTTCACCCCCAAAAATTTTTTCATATGAACTGGTGCCAGAAAGTTCCAGAGATTTGTAATTTACTCCTATTAAAAAAATCTCAAGTCTTCCAGTACTTATCAGCTTCTGTGTGTCCTGCAGAAAGTTGTGTATTCTTTGCAGTCTGGAGAGCAGGAGAGGTTTTCTATGGGGATTTATTACAGCTCTGTACAGTTCCTGACATGGACAGAGGTGGCAGCAGAGAGCACTGTGTCAGACTGGAGATAATACACCACTTCCTGCAGGACATACAACAGCTGATGAGTACTGGAAGACTGGCAATTGTTTTAATAGAAGTAAATTACTTTCTAGTACCAGTTAATATAAAAGAAAAAAAAATTGTGAACAACCCCTTTAAACTAGGGAACCTGATATCTATTTCATGCTGCCTGAACCAGGAGTCATCAGGGTGGTCCTCAGCAGCTTTTCCCCACCTCAACATTGCTGATTACTAGATGTCTCCCTATAGCTGAACAGGAAGAGATCTATCAGTAACGAGGAGTGGGGTGGGGATGAGCTGTCAGTGACTGCCCCTATGACTTGTGGTTCAGGTAGCATGAAAGTTACACAGGTTCCCTTTAAAGGAGGCTTGGCTTTACCTTGTCTATGGGCTCTAGCCCCACCCCCTGAGTGATGTCACCAGCTATTCTAGCCTACATCACCATCTCCCTGAGCAGACAAGTAGTGAAAGAAGCAGGTGCTGCAACTTTAATGGTTGTGCTGAGGGAAAGCAATGCATTTTGGGACTTGTAGTACTGAGCAACTGCTTAACCAGGAAGTACAAGCACAAATACAGAACTGAGACCCCTAAAGCAAATGGATTTTTTTGTCATTTCAGAAATGGGCAGACAGGTAAGTAAATCTATATTTGTTTGCTTTTACCTGATGTCGAAGTACCCCTTTAATATTCTTCTTAAGTCGGTTCACTCCTTTAATATTTCATGATTCTGCTTTCATACTTCACAGCAGTCCGGATTTTGTAGGCTGCAAAGGGGCTGGGCTTTGGTATTTGTTAACAGCTTAGACGCACTCCCGAGGCAACAGGGATGGTATTTAAAGGGATTACCCCAAGATTGAAAGTTGTCCACTATCCACCTAGCTGACCCAACCACTAGAACCCCCATTGATTGCAAAAACAGAGATCAATTGCCCCCAACTGAATGCTTGGCCGGCATTCATTGTCTATGTGTAGTGTCCCAGAACCCAATGTGCCATGGCTGTTTCTGTGTAGGTCGGTCGGCACTGAGTATTGTGTATGTTACTAGGTACTCTATGGATAAGGAGTTGCTTACTGCTTTTTGGACACTAGATGGCACTAACTATTTCTTTACAGCAAGAACACTGAAGTATGCAATAAGGTTATTGTTCATATGATATTTCTATTGCTTAGGAGCACGTTGCCAGACCCCTCCCTAAACTCTGAGCCTATCACATTCCCTTCTAGAAACCTCCAGTTCTCTGAGCCTATTACATTCCATTCTTCCCTCCAGTTTTGTCCTATCAATTGTCAAGTCACCACACAGCCTGTTCCACCAATAAGAAACTAGTCCCAGCCTTTAGATATAAGACTGGGGAGCAGAGCTAGTGAGGGGGGTCTAGTCATAGTTCAGTTCTAGAGCAGACCAGCACAGAAACAAAGTTCCAGAGGGAGTTCTTTTCAGGGCCTGGCCCTGCGGCCAGGTGCCTTAGTAACGTAAGACTGAAACTTTTTTTCTTGTTCTTCCTGTCACCCAGGCTATTGCCAGCTAGAGTAAAGAAGGGGTAAACTACCACAGGCGAAGGAATCACACCTGTTCACGCTGATTGTGGTTGTGTCAAGTCCTATTCTGGGGTTTGAGAGACTAGGGCTATTCTAAAAGCAGTTGGAGAAGTTGCTGTAAGCCTATGTACCCCGCTGCCTGTCGCTGGTTCCTTTTGGGCAGTCAAAAGTTGGCTCTGCCCTGTTGTGTAAACATGGACCTGTACTACTGGATCTCTTCCAGCACTGGCAGATAACTACTGACTGCAAGTACAGGTATTCTATATTCAAGTCACACAACACAAGCCAAGACTGTAAAAATAAACGTATTTCCTGTTTAAATTCCTATCAGCAGGTTAGACAAATCTGACCTGCTGATAGCCCTGCGCATGGGGTGCTAAGGATGAAGGTATGTCTCTTACCTTCCTCTTCGGCACCATTCCCATGCTGTTTGTAGTTGATTCCTTGGTCCAGAGCACTGGTAGGAGCATTGCCCCGCCCCCATAGGGCACTCTAAGTCGAACAGGAAGGGCTACTACCACTCGGTGCCCCATGACAAGTGCCGCAGAAGTACCGCACCATCCGCCCCTACAAGTAACTCCCCTGCTAGCACCCCTGGGTCACCATATATATGTAGCCAAGTACAGAATTCAGCAATGTTCAGAAATCCTAAAAAGAATTTATTGAGTGGTGGTCGGGCATGTGCTCTGCTTGAGTGGTGGCCGGGCATGTGCTCTGCTTGAGTGGTGGCCGGGCATGTGCTCTGCTTGAGTGGGGGTTGGGCATGTGCTCTGCTTGAGTGGTGGTCGGGTATGTGTTCTGCTTGAGTGGTGGTCGGGCATGTGTTCTGCTTGAGTGGTGGTCGGGCATGTGTTCTGCTTGAGTGGTGGTCAGGCATGTGCTCTGCTGTCACTTGGGGCTCAATCGACCTCCAGTCTTACAGTGGGGTTACAGTGGGGTTCTGCTTGAGTGGTGGCCGGGCATGTGCTCTGCTTGAGTGGTGGTCGGGCATGTGCTCTGCTTGAGTGGTGGTCGGGCATGTGCTCTGCTTGAGTGGTGGTCTGGCATGTGCTCTGCTTAAGTGGTGGTCGGGCATGTGCTCTGCTTGAGTGATGGTCAGGCATGTGCTCTGCTTAAGTGGTGGTCGGGCATGTGCTCTGCTTGAGTGATGGTCAGGCATGTGCTCTGCTTGAGTGATGGTCAGGCATGTGCTCTGCTTGAGTGGTGGTCGGGCATGTGCTCTGCTTGAGTGGGGGTTGGGCATGTGCTATGCTTGAGTGGTGGTCGGGTATGTGTTCTGCTTGAGTGGTGGTCGGGCATGTGTTCTGCTTGAGTGGTGGTCGGGCATGTGTTCTGCTTGAGTGGTGGTCGGGCATGTGTTCTGCTTGAGTGGTGGTCGGGCATGTGCTCTGCTGTCACTTGGGGCACAATCGACCTCCAGTCTTACAGTGGGGTTACAGTGCTTGGACCCCACCAATCAGCTATATATCCCCGACACCTGTCTATAGGCTGTGTTTTACAACTCTGCCCCATTATCTTAAAAAATAGAGCTTCTGTATTTTGGGAGAGGAGTGTGCCTATACCTGTATATATATATAGTGCCCCCTCCTCCCGCAGTCCTCTCTTTGTGCTGTATTTACTGGTCCCGGCTCCCTCCCGCTCACAAGGGAACATGCCGCAGGGGTAATTGCTGCTTTGTCAATAGAAAAACTTCATTTGTAAGTAGGACAATCAAAAGCGAGGCAGGCAAAATGTGTGTTCTCTCCTGTGTGCTGCAGGGGCGTCACTCACCCTCCAGGTGTAAGACAAACATTTGGGCAGGTTCAGGGGGCAGTGATTGACAGCTGCTCCAGAAATGTCACCGGCTGAAGAACAAAGTCTCACAGAAATGTTCCTGTATTATAAATGGCAGCGCGTGTGCGGGAACACCACATGCAGAGGACTGGGGGGCCGCAGGGGTATGGTTGTGGTGTGAGGTTTGATCTCTGTCCTGACAAGGAGACAAGTGCAGACTAATATCATGTCAACAAACATGGTTTACTAAATGTTCACACCTGGTGATACAGGAATCTTGGTGGTTACAAATCTGAATAGTGGCCTTGATACAATGTGAAGTTACTGTGACACGTATGTTGAACGTTAAAGGTAAAACAATACTTCTAGGAATGTAAAAGGATTTAAAGAGTACCTGTCATTAGAGAAAACTTTTGACAGGTCAGAGAGACATGTTAAGTGTTTCTATCAGTCCGGGTCTAAGTGTTTAGACTGCCACACGTTCCTCTTCCCGCTCTGTGTCTGTTACATAACACACATGGTCGCCAGAGGAATGTGCTAAGCGTGACCGTTCCCGGCTCGTTCTCCTGATTGGTCGCAGTCTGAACACTGAAACCCCGATGGATCAACATGTCAGATACTCTTTAACCCATCAAATCTGTCTTGCTTCCTGTTCACTTCACAGGAGTCCCTTACTGGTCTGTATTTTGAGCCATCTCCAGTTTTCTAGCTGCCCAAATCACAAGTTTTTCTAAAACCTGTTTTATATCCAAGATAGTGCTGGCCGGGGAACTACATCTCTCAGCATTGCATTGCACCTCAACTGACAAGAATCAGCCTCTTATAGTATCTGCCCATCACTGGATAAATCTGCTTCTGTTCTACACAACCAAAGCAAATCTATCTCTATCTATCTATCTATCTATCTATCTATCTATCTATCTATCTACATAGATAGATGAAAAAGAGAGAGACATGAAACAACTGGGTTTCCTTTCCCTTATACTACTCAGGAGGCTGTCACTGTTATGTTGTTTCCCCTCTCCTTGCTCACTGATTGGTGTGATGTCAGCGATGGGCGGGGTTACAGCTGGTCTGGCAACAGAAGAGACAGTGATCATGTGACTTTGGTCTCAGAAGGGAGGGGGAGCACAGAGGAGTGGTGACAAAATTGACCAGGAATTGAGAATTTTCTGCAGCTTCAGGGTGTGAGTCAGCATGTGCTTCAGACAAACGGACCGACTCATGTAATAGAAACAAATAAACAAGCTTAGAATATGGGTTGGGAATTCAACAGGGTTATATCTTTTTTAAGTGAAGTACCCCTTTAAGTCTTTATTTTTACAATATATTTTAAAAGCACCTAATAGTCAGATACGGATATGGGATATGGATATATATATTCATGAAGACTGAAATATATCTCCATTGTTATCAGAAGTTGAATGTCCTCCTGAACTGAATGTGAAATAACATACATCATATTGTACAGATATGCAAAAAGCAGGCAAAGTGGTGGTGGTGGTGAGAGTCAGGGCGTAACCAACTCCTAAGGGCAAAATAACATAGCAAATAGACAGCATCGTTCCCAGTAATTTGCTCAAACAAATGAAGTTTGCTAATAAAAAAATATGTAAAACAGAGCAGACCTATATCCTACAGTGCACAGTCACTGACTCACATAGATCTCCTCTCAGGTTAACAGAAGATATTCTGAGACAATAAAAAATATTATTTTCTTTTATTTAAAGTGTCAAGTATATTTGCAGTTTACATTCATTATTTTATTTATTTATTTTTGTTTATTATTATTTACCAGATATCCAGGTCCAGTCTCCTGAAGGCGGCTATATAACAGCTATACTTACTGTATCCAGGTCCAGTCTCCTGAAGGCTGCTATATAACAGCTATACTTACTGTATCCAGGTCCAGTCTCCTGAAGGCGGCTATATAACAGCTATACTTACTGTATCCAGGTCCAGTCTCCTGAAGGCTGCTATATAACAGCTATACTTACTGTATCCAGGTCCAGTCTCCTGAAGGCGGCTATATAACAGCTATACTTACTGTATCCAGGTCCAGTCTCCTGATGGCAGCTATATAACAGCTATACTTACTGTATCCAGGTCCAGTCTCCTGAAGGCGGCTATATAACAGCTATACTTACTGTATCCAGGTCCAGTCTCCTGAAGGCGGCTATATAACAGCTATACTTACTGTATCCAGGTCCAGTCTCCTGAAGGCGGCTATATAACAGCTATACTTACTGTATCCAGGTCCAGTCTTCTGAAGGCTGCTATATAACAGCTATACTTACTGTATCCTGGTCCAATCTCCTGAAGGCAGCTATATAACAGCTATACTTACTCTATCCTGGTCCAATCTCCTGAAGGCAGCTATATAACAGCTATACTTACTGTATCCAGGTCTAGTCTCCTGAAGGCAGCTATATAACAGCTATACTTACTGTATCCAGGTCCAGTCTCCTGAAGGCAGCTATATAACAGCTATACTTTCTGTATCCAGGTCAAATCTCCTGAAGGCTGCTATATAACAGCTATACTTACTGTATCCAGGTCCAGTCTCCTGAAGGCAGCTATATAACAGCTATACTTTCTGTATCCAGGTCCAGTCTCCTGAAGGCTGCTATATAACAACTATACTTACTGTATCCAGGTCCAATCTCCTGAAGGCTGCTATATAACAGCTATACTTACTGTATCCAGGTCCAGTCTCCTGAAGGCAGCTATATAACAGCTATACTTACTGTATCCAGGTCCAATCTTCTGAAGGCTGCTATATAACAGCTATACTTAATGTATCCTGGTCCAATCTCCTGAAGGCAGCTATATAACAGCTATACTTACTGTATCCAGGTCCAGTCTCCTGAAGGCAGCTATATAACAGCTATACTTACTGTATCCAGGTCCAGTCTCCTGAAGGCAGCTATATAACAGCTATACTTTCTGTATCCAGGTCCAATCTCCTGAAGGCAGCTATATAACAGCTATACTTTCTGTATCTAGGTCCAATCTCCTGAAGGCAGCTATATAACAGCTATACTTACTGTATCCAGGTCCAGTCTCCTGAAGGCAGCTACAGTATATAACAGCTATACTTACTGTATCCAGGTCCAATCTCCTGAAGGCAGCTATATAACAGCTATTCTTAATGTATCCAGGTCCAGTCTCCTGAAGGTAGATATATAACAGCTATACTTGCTGTATCCAGGTCCAATCTCCTGAAGGCAGCTATATAACAGCTATACTTACAGTATCCAGGTCCAATCTCCTGAAGGCAGCTATATAACAGCTATACTTACAGTATCCAGGTCCAATCTCCTGAAGGCAGCTATATAACAGCTATACTTACAGTATCCAGGTCCAGTCTCCTAAGGGCAGCTATATAATAGCTATACATACTGTATCCAGGTCCAATCTTCTGAAGGCAGCTATATAACAGCTATACTTACTTGTATCCAGGTCCAGTCTCCTGAAGGCAGCTATATAACAGCTATACTTACTGGATCCAGGTCCAGTCTCCTGAAGGCAGCTATATAACAGCTATACTTACTGGATCCAGGTCCAGTCTCTGGAAGGCAGATTTTCTGACTTGTGCTGGTTGAAAAAAACAGACTAAACACAGGAATTCCGGACAGTACAGATGTGGTGAACACCCCCGGTGTGGAGGCGGTACGGCCGGTCACTTGCCAGATGGTTAGTTGTGACACCAGTTCTATGTGATATTATGTCGTGACGCCAGTGCCGGTTGGGCACACAGGTATGATGGCACACCTGCTTTTATTGTAAGGGGCCAGCTATCTTGTTCCCCTGTGGACAGTGTTCTTGTTGCGGGGTCCCTTGGGTACTTATCACGGTGGTCCAGAGTGGAATAGTGACCCACCCCGGAATATTGGCACTGCCACCCACAGGGGAGATGACCCAAGGAGTGTGTGTGTACTGTGTCGGTGCTTGACGGGGAATCAGAGTTTCTGTATCATAAATAAAATCTTATTTACTCTGGAGATACTTGAGGTAGGCAGCAGGTCATACAGCTTTGCCTTGATAAAATACTTTACACTTGATAAGACACTTAAGACTTTGGGATCCAGATCTGTATTGAAAGCAGAAAGAGTGGTACAGTCGTGCTGACTGAGCTGCGTGCTGAGAGGTATAGAAAAGGATCAGAAGAGTAGAGAGGAGGATGTCGAGAGAGTCCCAAACCAAGTAGTACTGTGCTCTGCCGGAACTTCGGAGGTAGAAATTGAAGAATGCTTGAGAAGAGAGAGAATACTTGTGCCTGTGTTTTAACTCTTTAGTCTTTGCACCACCTATTGCCCACCAGTGTCGAGTGACCCGTCCTAGAGGGTGACACAAGCCCCAGACCTTGTTACCTGGGATGAGCGGAATGCTGTAGGTTTCCTGCTTACACCCGCACTGCAAGATAGAGTTCATAGGCTTCTAGCAACTTTGCTCTGTCCGGATCAGTTCCTTACTTCTTTACGGATACTGGCCTGCACTGTGTCTCTCCTTGTCCATGGTGTGGGTTGAAATGATACCTGACTTTTCCTCTCTAGTGAAGGTTTAACACTGCATAGTGTTGAGTGCGGTTGCTTGAGAATAAACTGTAGGTAGTTGCCTGTGCTCTGATCTATGTCTAGACTGCACAACTTAGACTGGGGACCTGGCAGGGGCCAGGGCCCAACTGGACTGCTGTAGAGAGCATTCTGGCCTGTGTCCTTCCTCTACAGACTCCAATGTCAAAAGACCCTACACTTCCTCTACCCATGTGACTTCCTTCCTACAGCCCCTCTAACGTGTGCTGTGAGTGGGTGAGGAGTGCGTATGTGAGAAGTAAAGAGAGAGATGATAGGTGAGAAGAAGAAAGAACTCTCATTGGCGTACAGATCCATGTGACACACAAACAAACAATAACCCCTTACGGACTACAGCTGTGCAATAACTGAATATACATACTTGCAATAACGACACCTTGTGGCGAAACTCTGGTACTACTACATCACCACTTACACTAAAAAAGTACAGGCTTTACGAAGGGTGTAACCAATAGCAATACCCATGGTAGGACACCACACAGAGAGTCACAGCCCAATGTGTCCATCAGTCACATGACTGCCTTCTCTGTAAACGCTCAGATGGCCTGGGATACACAGGACTTCCTGTTTTCTGACTGTTTCCTGTTTTATGAGAAAAAAAGAGTCAGAAAACAGGAAGTGCCGTGTTTTCCATTATAACTAAAAAAAAAATTTGTATATGTATATTGCAAACTTGCTTTATATCTAGAGATGAGCGAACCGGGTTCGGGTTCGAGTCGATCCGAACCCGAACGTTCGGTATTTGATTAGCTAGGGCTGCTGAACTTGGAGAAAGCTCTAAGGTTGTCTGTAAAACATGGATACAGCCAATGACTATATCCATGATTTCCACATAGCCTTAGGGCTTTATCCAACTTCAGCAGCCACCGCTAATCAAATGCCAAAAGTTCGGGTACGGATGGACTCGAGCATGCTCCAGGTTCGCTCATCTCTAGTTATATTACATCTAGTGTTGATTAAGATTTTGAAAATTATAACTACTTGGTGGTTTCAGTATTTTCAAGGCACATCAGCATAAAGGTTATTACTTAGAGGCACAATAGTTACAGTATTACGACCTGAAATAACATTTTGTTAGCCACAGATCTCCCTGTGTAATAGGAAAGAGGAACTCCGGCGAATTCTTTTTTTTTACATCAGCTGGTGCCAGAACGTTATACAGATTTGTAAATGACTTCTATTTAAAAATCTCCAGTCTTCCAGTATTTATCCGCTGCTGTATGCCCTGCAGGAAGTTGTATATTCTTACCAGTCTGACACAGTGCTCTCTGCTGCCACCTCTGTCCATGTCAGGAACTGTCCAGAGCAGAAGCAAATCCCCATAGAAAACCTCTCCTGCTCTCCAGACTGGAAAGAATACACCACTTCATGCATGACATACACCAGCTGATAAGTACTGGAAGACTGGAAATTTTTTAATGGAAGTAAATTACAAATCTGTATAACTTTCTGACACCAGTTGATTTAAAAACATTTTGTTCCTCTTGAGTTCTCCTTTAAAGCAAAGGGTTGAATGAACAATCGTCCGTAACCACACAATCATCAAGCCCTTAGTAGGCGATCACCGATCTAGCAGATCCGGACATGTAATATGGCCTTCACTGTCCACCAGAAACAGATGCGGCCATAAGTCCAGACCCATGGTTGGCACTCTTCTTCCTGTCACAGAGGTGGCTCTTATTTAGAGTAGACTATGACCTTGCTTACCCTGTACACACACACTGGACTCCTGTCTCTCTTAAGAGTCCTGTCAGAAGTTACTCTACTTTTTACAAGAAAATCCTTCTCAAAACCATATAAACCTATATATCCCAGAGCTTGGTTTCTGTCCCTCTATAATATCCAACTTTCAGATTATGTGGAATAAATCACTTACAGGTTCACTTTAAAAATTCTTGTGTGAAACAGCACCTCTCTGGTCCTCAGGTTGTGTCTGGAATTGTAGTTTAGTCCTAATTATTTCAATGGGCTGAACTGTAATACCAGACACAACTTTTTCTTTTTGTCAATTCCCCGTTTGTAGCTATGCAATGGTTTGTTCCAGCAGATCAGGTGGGGTAAAGGAGAGACATGGGCAGATAAAAATAGGGCGATCTGACCCTAATCTGAATGTGCAGGGAGAAGTAGATGATAATCTCTAGTATTGTTTTCTCTGTAAACTCAATACAATGTTATTTGATCAGTGTAACAAGCGTGTAACTAACAACCTGCACCGAGCAACACAGCTAGCGGCAGTAACCAGTAAAGAAAGGCTATAGGATTATATTATAGTATATATGGTAATTAGGGAAATTCTATAGGATTACACTATAGTATTTATGGTAATGAATGAGATGCTATAGGAATATATTATAGTTTTTACAGTAATTACAGAAACACTATAGGGTTATATTATAGGATATTCAGGAATTACAGAAATACTATAGGGTTATATCATAGTATATACAATAATGACAAAAAAACTATAGGATTTTATTGTAGTATATACAGTATAGAAATAAACGCTATATGATTATATTATAGTATACATGGTAATGACAGAAACATTATAGGGTTTTATTATAGTATATACAGTAAAGAAAGAAACACTATATGATTATATTATAGTATATACAGTAAAGACAGAATAGCTATAGGATTATACTATAGTATATACAGTAATACTATAGGATTAAATTATAGTATATACTAGTATATACTCCATTACTAACTATATATATATATATATATATATATATATATATATATATAGTAATGGATGAAGTACTATAGAATTATATTATAATATATATACGCTAATAAAAGAAATACTATAGGATTATAGTATATACAGTAATGACAGAAATACTATAGGATTATATTATAGTATATACAGTAATACTAAAGGATTATATTATATACAGTAATGTCAGAAATACTATAGGGTTATATTATAGTATATTCAGTAATACTATAGGGTTATATTATAGTATATACTGTAATGGAAAAAGTACTATAGGATTATATTATAGTATATATATGCTATGAAAGAAATACTATAGGATTATGTTATAGTATATACAGTAATGAAAGAAAAACTATAGGGTTATATTATAGTATATACAGTAATGACAGAAAGGCTATAGGATTATATTATAGTATATACAGTAATTACAGAAACGCTATAGGATTATATTATAGTATATACAGTAATGACAGAATATATAGTTTATACAGTAAATCCACATTATGCTACATATGGGTTCTCCACATGACAATAAACACACTTTACTATAGTGACAGCTCTATAATATCTGCACACACGTCCTTACTATGATTGTGTCACCATTGTGTTTTTAGAGGAAAAAAATGATTTGCCCCCGGATGCACACACAGCACTCATTATTATGTCACCCATTATTATGTCACCCTAATACCCCATAAAGTGAGGACAGGATGGTAGAAATCTTTGCTAATTTATAAAATAGAATAACAAACCATCAGTATTCGGAGTGGTTCCTTAGCATTAGGTGAAGCCCCTCTGGCAGTGATTCGGCCTCCGGCCTTCTCGGCTATGAGACCACAAGGTTTACTCCTGGATTTAGGGATGTTCGGCCATTCTTCTCCATAGATCCAGGTAATTGGCATTGAGCTGTCAGGGCGGCGCTCGCTTCCCCCGGCACATTAGGCCGTGTAATACAACCTTTAGTCTGGTGGAGACCACTGGGCTCTTGGGAACTTTCAGTGCAGCAGGAATGTTTTGCGGTCTTTTCCAGATCTGAGCTCTACAGGCAGTTCTTTCCTCCTCATGGCATGTACATTGAGAGCTGTGAGACTTTAACCAAGGTGCAGAAACATCTCAAAGACGATCAAGAGGAAAACTCCCCCCCCCCCCCCAAACAACATGATGTTTATTTGAGTAAAAACGCCTGCGGCCAGCTGTTAGCTGTAACTCGATGGCATTTTATGAAGTGCCATACTTGCTTAGTGTTTTTTTTTTTTTTTGTAGTATTTTTCTCTCCTCTCTGGTGTTTTCTTTTGGCTCTGTGGCAGTTTTTTCAAAACGTAGCATGCTGAGGGTTTGGTGTTTTTCTGAAAACTGTGGTGTTTTTCTCCCATAGAGTTCAATGGAATTTGCTCTGTTCATTTCAAAAATGCCAAAGGAACAAAAAAGCCAATAACACCTAAAGTCAAAAACGCCAGAGAAAAAGGTGAGATAATTAGAGATGAGCGAACGGGGTTTGGGTTCGAGTCGATCCGAATCCAATCGTTCGGCATTTGATTAGCGGGGGCTGCTGAACTTGGATAAAGCTCTAAGGTTGTCTGGTAAACATGGATACAGCCAATGACTATATCCATGATTTCCACATAGCCTTAGGGCTTTATCCAAGTTCAGCAGCCACCGCTAATCAAATGCCGAACGTTCGGGTTCGGATCGACTCGAGCATGCTCCAGGTTCACTCATCTCCAGAGATAATCTTTGACAGTTTGGCAAGTTTTTTTGCTGGTGGCAGTTTTTGTGCCAAAACCAGAAGTGGATCCAACAGGAGAGTGAGGTAAAAGACTTCTCTTTCTATTTTCCATCCCAGTTGAATCCACTTCTGGCTTTGGCACAACTGCAGCGGTAGTTTTCCTAAAAAACCTGCCATGTGTGAAACCAGCATTTTGGAGGCGAGAAAGACGCCATACAAAATTATTTGTCTTCATGTGAAATTTTTGTTTTGCCATTTTTTAAAGGGGTTGGCCACTTTATAGTAAAATTGTTCCATATACGGTATTAGTCAGTGTACTCACTGTATATACTGACAGCAGCTTCCTGTGTACCTCATAAAGCTAAAATCTCACTTACCTCCTCCAGGCTGTTGTGTCCTGCTCTGTGGTGATTCTGTCCATAAGATGGCCGACATGGAGGAGCATGTGACCATGCCTCACCCCCCTGTGTCCTCCATAAGCAAATACAGGCTCAGTGGTGGACACTGGGGGTGGGGCACAGTCACATGCTCCTCCATGTCGGCCATCTTATGGACAGAATCACCACAGAGCAGGTAAGCACAGCCTGGAGGAGGGAAGTCTGATATTAGCTCTATGAGGTACACAGAGATCTGCTGTCAGTATATACAGAGAGTATACTTACTGATATTGTACACTGAGCAATTTTACTATAAAGTGGCCAACCCCTTTAATAAATTTAAAAAAATTTCTAACCTTCTGTTTTTACATTATACGGTATTAAGTGCTGAAAGATGTGGAAAAACTAGATTTTTCTTATTTATTTTAGAACAAGACTGTAACATAACAACATGTAAAAAAATAAAGTGAGTGTGTCGGGAGCCTTAGCTGATGCAGTGTATGTGCGTGAGCCGCTTGTTATGGGGGTGGAGGGGCCTAGAATAAAACTCAGAATTTAATTACCCCCATATGAACTTTCCTTGGATCCCTGAACACATGCAGTTTCTCGCTGCAGCTTTGAGGTCTTCCGCTCACCATTATAGCTGGAACCTATTATTTGTTCTTGTGCCGATTATGTGTTTGTTCACATTGCTGCAGGCGTTGAGCTCGGCCTCGCTGCTCAATATCACAAGATGGCAGCCATGATCCCTAAACGAGAACAAACGCAAATGACAAGCGTCCGCCAGGTCTTGGCCAGTGGCGCTCCTCCTCTAGGCTCGCAGAGCATGTTCTGGGTTACGGAGGTAAATAACCAGTCCAGGTGAGATTTGTACAGGACAAAGCCCCATGTGTTTTCTGGCCGGGTTGGTAATCCCTCTCCTCTAAGCCTTTGTAATGCTGTCTGTTTGATTGTGTCTTAGCGCTCAGCGTAGCCTTTGTGGTAGGATCCTGTGTACACACAACGAGAGAATATGACAATGCAACAAAAAAAACATACAAATGTCTGAAGCTTCAAGACTCTAAATATAAATGGCAGACAGAGTTCATCTCTATGGCAAAAAAATGCAAAGAATTCTACTAGATTTGCTTGTAGGTTTTTGCACTTGTTATTAACTTTAGCCGAGATACTTTGTATATTCAGCTGATGAAAAATGCCCCTATTCTTTATGCCTTAAAGGGAACCTGTCACCAAGACAATGCTATCTAATCTATCACCATCATGTTATAGAGCAGGTAGAGCTGAGCAGATTGATATATATCTTTATGGGAAAAGATTCAGTATGACCTGTAACTTGTTGATTGAAATCCCTGATCATTCTGTGTTAGGAGTCCAGTAGGCGGAGTCACTCAGTAGACTGGGCTCCTTAGCATGGAAAGATTGGAGATTTCACTTAATATATTAGAAATAAAACTAAATCTTTTTCCATAAAGATATATATCACTCCGCTCAGCTCTCTCTGCTCTATAACATGCCGGTGATAGATTTTCATGGTGACAGGTTCCCTTTAAGGCAGTGTTCACACACCCTTGAAATGACAGCCATTTGTATTGGAAGAACTTCAACCAATGTTATTTGTCATTAGATGACAGCCAATTGGTGGAAGCTTATTTGGGGAACAACATGATCGTGGGGGTCCCGGTGGTCAGACATTCACCAGTCAGATGTATATCCCCTATTATGTGAAAAGTCAGAGCCCTCCGGCTCTAGGAGGGATCAGGCAGAATCCAGGAAACAGGCACGGGTCAGGATACACAGGATAGCCACTGTGTAGCACACTTAAAATGGTGAGAAAATTGCATGGGCACCTCCCAGTATGAAGTAAGGGAGCATGGTGGCAACCAACAGAGCTATAGAGGACAGCACAACAGCTAGGCCCACCCGGCTAAAGCAGGAGAGCAGGCAGTAATGGGATGTTACATATATATTCATATATTTACCTTTTGGCCCCAATGATTTGCCCTTCACTTATTTGCTGAAGTATTGAAGCAATTTTCCATTTATATAGTAAATAGCCAAGATTGAGAAATGTAGGCCGTATCTTCAAGATTACATTAAAAAACTCCTAAAACGTCTGGGAACGCCCTCAAAATGGCCCCTTTTGGGTGGGGCTTATACTTTATAACCACCCAGCAAAATTGGCACTGTATGCAAGTTTGGGCCAGGTCCCTCAGTTATATCACTATTAAAGATGGCCGATCCCTGTTTGAGAGGTTAGTAACACGTATAGACCTGTTCACACCCACAAGTTCATATAGGACTAAAATGCAACAAGAATTCTATGGACGTATACAATTTCCCATTTATTAGCCACTTTATTTGCCGCTTTCGGCGTAGCTCACGTAGACGCGGGATGATGCTGTATGCTTAATTGAATAGACACAATCACCGTCACCGTCTCGTACATTAGCTGGCCGCCTGGCCGCCTTACGCGGCGTGTAATCTGTACACAATCAGATCCCGATCCCCGCTTTGTCTGCTTGTCAGTAATGTACCAGGCTCGCCTCTGGAAACTGTTCCTTTGCTTGGATTCAATAAGCCGCGCATTGTGGATCTGTGCTGGGTTATGCGGACAGCCTTGAAGCATCTCGGGAAATAAACCTCTTAGTCACAGATTTCTGGAAAACAGGATGGAATAAAATCCATTGCTGCCAAAGGGTCTTTAGTTTCCTGGCAAATAAGATGTAAACACAATTATAATCCCGTTCTATCATTCTACCACCAGCGAGAAGAAAATACAAGAAAACTCTCTTCCTGCCATGAAATGTGTTCAGCAAATGAGTCAGAGCTGACGCCTATTATGATGCCGGGTGAGACGACCTCTGACTTCATTCTGATCCTTAGCCGTGTGGTCTGACCTTGGTCGTGAGGATGGGGACATATGTCCTACCTGGTGGATGTTATGAATCCCCTGGGATGTGATGGATTTGGGACATGGCTAAAATGAGGATCGAAGGCTAAGGGTTCCCTGGTTTTCACCCTTTAAACCCTGTACCTTTAAACACTGGGTCACCACCCTCAAATCTGTCTGTTAGAATTCAAGCATAGGATTGATGTAGAGGACAACTGTCTTATTCCTAAAGGCCGAGGTCAGGGCAGGCAGACAACAGGCCAAGGTCAGGGCAGTGAGAGGACAGGCCAAGGTCTGGTCAGGCAGTGGACAGGATAAGGTCAGGTCAGTTAGAGGACAGGCCGAGGTCTGGTCAGGCAGAGGACAGGATAAGGTCAGGGCAGTCAGAGGACAGGCCAAGGTCAGGTCAGGCAGAGTTCAGGCCGAGGTCAGGGCAGGCAGAGTTCAGGCCGAGGTCAGGGCAGGCAGAGTTCAGGTCGAGGTCAGGGCAGGCAGAGGACAGGCCGAGGTCAGGGCAGGCAGAGGACAGGCTGAGGTCAGGGCAGACAGAGGACAGGCCAAGGTCAGGACAGGCAGAAGACAGGCCGAGGTCAGGACAGGCCAAGGTCAGGGCAGGCAGAGGTCAAGGCAGGCAGAGTTCATGCCGAGGTCAGGGCAAGCAGAGGACAGGCCAAGGTCAAGGCAGGCAGAGGACAGGCCAAGGTCAGGGCAGGCAGAGGACAGGATAAGGGCAGGCAGAGTACAGGTCATATAGTGGACAGGCCCGAAATCAGGACAGGATTTTAATTGGATTATTGAATTGTGGTGGAGAAAGGCCATTCAAACCATGGAGGTGGTACTGCATGACTTACCAATGAAGAGGGTTATCAGGAGGTCAGGGCAGGCAGAGTTCTCTCAGTACAGAATAATCAGGAGGTCGGGACAGGCAGCAGACGATCAAACAAGGCAAGAACAGAGTAAAAGGAACTGTAGCACGCCTTTATATTTAACAGAAACCTAATACTCAGGCAATGAGCAATGGGAGATGGATCCTTAAAGTGAATCTGTGACCCCCTGCTTACCTGCTGAGTTGGCGGCACCACTGGATAGATATCAGTGAAAGCATTGATAATATACTTTTGTTGCCTATGTCTGCCTTTTTATTTTCATTAAAAAATAACACTTTTATTTGGGCTGTGAATAGTGTCAAAGAGGTGGAGCCTATTATTCCCTGGGCTTACCATGCTTACCATTATTACCTTACCGTGCTGTATACCTGCCCCTTACATAATCAGTAATGTACACTGTGTATACAACACAGTGAGATGTAGCAGTGCTAGGTCCCAGGGAACAATGGGCTCCGCCTCTTTGACACTATTTATATAATAAAGGTGTTTTTTTTAATGAAAATAAAAACACTGACGCAGACACCAAAGGTATATTCTGAATGCTTTTACTAATATCTATCCAGCGGTATCACCAGCTTGGCACGGGGTCAGGGGGTCACAGATTCACTTTAAATAGTCTGCTGTGATGGATCATTGACTGGGGAAGCAGAACTTCAGAGAGCATTAACCCTTTAGTAGTCACAGAGACTCTTTCCAAGCATTTATTCCTTATTCTTTTTAGTGCTGGAGGGGTGGCTATATTCTTGAAATCACGTGAATCCTGGTTATCTCCAGTTGAGGAGAAGACTTGAAGGTTCATCTCACATGATGCAATGGAGTGAGGAAGCCGTAAATAAGATCATGGCCCGGAGCCTTCCATGTCATGTATTGCCAGCTATTTTGAGATCATACGAGGAGAGAGAAAACCAGAGCTCGGGGAACCAGAAATCCATGTCGGCGTGAAATTAGCGCATAGAAAATACATAAAAGTTACTCTACTGAAGCGAAATATAGTTATATACATGAAGCTTACCTTCCTCCTGTCCACTCAGCTAGTCACTGACCACAGTGGGGACCCTTCCTGGGACTGGCTGAGTGGGCATTTCCTTTAAGAAGGAACCAGGGAATGAAGATTAATGGAGACCTGACCATCCAAATGGCAGCCGTGGGATGGGGGGAGGGTGAGTAACACTTTATTTTTTTCTAACCAAGGCTGACAACCGCCTTGACTCCAGTTTTTTTTTATAGAAGAGCTGATATGTCGACTTCTCCTAGACGCGGGATTACATTGGCGGCTATTTGCATCCTTCTCACTTGCCTGGTGAGCACGACGCCACATTTGTCTGAAGTGTTTTGTAAACAAGAGGCTTGGAACGTTTCCATGAAAGACGTGAACCTCATAGATCAGAGTGACAGATCCTGCTAATTTAGTGGAGAAAAGTATTTAGCAACTTTCTAATTCTACAGTCACTTTCCATTTCATTATAACAGTGGAAACATCTGCTTTATATCTGGGTAACAAGCTGCCAGAATAGCTTCATTACGGCAGCGAGAGAAGGGGCTGACACCACTGGCTGTCTCTCTAGTTCTCATTCTCTCTCAGCAGGTAACCTATCTGACAGTGTTCTCCTGGTTCTAGGTGAGTTCTTCCTAATGGTATATCAGGATAGAGACCAGGTTACTGTTCCCAGCCTGGGCCTGAGTGTCAGCACAGTACAGCCTCTATATCCCTATGTCCAGTCTCCATGTTCATGGACTCCATATTTTCCTAGCTCTTCTGGACATCATGTCTGGTTAGTAAACAGTCCTGTGTCTACAGGTTCTGTGTCCATCCTCACCTGGTACTTGTTTTCTCGCCTTCTTATTTGGTGACCCCCATTCCTGCTCTAGTTGTTAATAAATATGTGTAAAGATATTATCTATCTATCTATCTATCTATCTATCTATCTATCTATCTATCTCCTATCTATCTATCTATCTATCTATCTATCTATCTATCTATCTCCTATCTATCTCCTATCTATCTATTATCTATCTATCTATCTATCTATCTATCTATCTATCTATCTATCTATCTATCTATCTCCTATCTATCTATCTATTTATCTATCTATCTATCTATCTCCTATCTATCTCCTATCTATCTATCTTCTATCTTCTATCTATCTATCTATCTATCTATCTATCTATCTATCTATCTATCTATCTATCTCCTATCTATCTATTATCTATCTATCTATCTATCTATCTATCTATCTATCTATCTCCTATCTATCTATCTATCTATCTATCTATCTATCTATCTCCTATCTATCTATCTATCTATCTATCTATCTATCTATCTCCTATCTATCTATCTATCTATCTATCTATCTATCTATCTCCTATCTATCTATCTATCTATCTATCTATCTATCTATCTATCTATCTATCTATCTATCTATCTCCTATCTATCTATTATCTATCTATCTCCTATCTATCTATCTATCTATCTATCTATCTATCTATCTATCTATCTATCTTCTATCTATCTTCTATCTATCTATCTATCTATCTATCTATTATCTATCTATCTCCTATCTATCTATCTATCTCCTATCTATCTATCTATCTATCTATCTATCTATCTATCTATCTATCTATCTCCTATCTATCTATTATCTATCTATCTCCTATCTATCTATCTATCTATCTATCTATCTATCTATCTATCTATCTTCTATCTATCTTCTATCTATCTATCTATCTATCTATCTATCTATCTCCTATCTATCTATCTATCTATCTATCTATCTATCTATCTATCTATCTATCTTCTATCTATCTTCTATCTATCTATCTCCTATCTATCTATCTCCTATCTATCTATCTATCTATCTATCTCCTATCTATCTATCTATCTATCTATCTATCTATCTATCTATCTCCTATCTATCTATCTCCTATCTATCTATCTATCTATCTATCTATCTATCTATCTATCTCCTATCTATCTATCTATCTATCTATCTATCTATCTATCTATCTATCTATCTTCTATCTATCTATCTATCTATCTATCTATCTATCTATCTCCTTTCTATCTATCTCCTATCTATCTATCTATCTATCTATCTATCTATCTATCTATCTATCTATCCATCTATCTAGTCCTCTCTATCTATTAGATCCTCTGCTTATTCAGAATGGTGGTTCTCCATGGATACGGAGACACAAGCAGACAATGCGATATTGTCTGACTGCGTCTCTGTATCCATAGAGACTTGAACTTCTGAATTAGCAGAGGATCTCTCACTGATCTGGAAGACACTTTAAACCACATGTGGGGAGATGAAAAAAAGAGTCCGTGGAGTCTCGGTTCCGAATCTCAAAACGCGGGAATAGCCAGATATCTCTAGCCTGCTGCCACGGTGTGCCTCCATGATGGGGAGAGCACCACACCACTTGATTGTGAGTATTGGAACATAAACAGGGAAACACCAGGGTGGCCCCTTTTTGTGTGAAAGTCTAACTTAAAGAGGACTTGTCACCCCCCGTGCTGGGGTGACAGGCTCCTGACCCCCCGTTAGAGCCCCCTATACTCACCTAATCCCGCCAGGTCCCGCTTCTGGAGATGGTCGGGTCACGGAGATATCGGCGCCCGAAGCCCGGCGCACGCGCTCCTCAGATGAGTCCAACACCCATAGAGAATGACGGAGCGTCGGATCTAACGGGGGGTCGGGAGCCTGTTACCCCGGCACGTGGGGGTGACAGGTTCCCTTTAAGGTGCGAGCATTGTGACATGACAAGGGCTTGCCAAGGCAGGCATATATCCACAGACAACTGTTTCGGGGTATTTGCCCCTCGTCAGTGT
Source organism: Dendropsophus ebraccatus (assembly GCF_027789765.1). Taxonomy (NCBI): domain Eukaryota; kingdom Metazoa; phylum Chordata; class Amphibia; order Anura; family Hylidae; genus Dendropsophus; species Dendropsophus ebraccatus. The sequence continues at coordinate 13,499,344 of NC_091462.1, read as the reverse complement.
GGAGCAGGATTCTGGCTACTGGGGGCAATGGCAAATCAACCAACAAAACACAGTAATCACTGAACTCAAGGCCAGACTGTCACTTTCAGACTAACCAGTGGGGCACCTGGTTAAATAATCAAGTATCCCATTGTTTTCAATGGGGTTCATTATTTGAGTATTGAAAATACTCAACTCGAGTAAGAAGCATTTTGATGCTCGCTCATACCATTTAACTATAACTTAGTATTCATCTACATTATATGAGGTGTTAGTACCTAGAAACCCAGAGCCCCATAGGGAACAATAAGAACTTCTGTTCACATCGTCATCATCATATACCAGCAGAACATTTTGTACCATCCTTAAGTGCAGAAAAATACCATATGAATTCTGTCCCCGCGGAGATGACAAATCCGCTATAATTGTGAAGTGATCAGCGCTGTGTTGAGTACATTGTGTTTAGTAAGCTTGTAAATACGATATTCCAGTGGTCCGCCTTTAAAGAAACGATCCAACACCTTGGTGGCACAAGATACTTAATGGTTACAGATCTCATTTAAAGCACATAGGCCTGATGGTTGCAGTACTCTGCAGGTGACAACATTACTTGAATGTTCCAGAACACAGCTTGAATAGTATATAGAACAGATGTTTCCTTCGGTTGATTTCAGCCGAATGGTGATAACTATGAAGCCAGTGAGCCTCTGGTGATCAGTTATTATGTGCACTTACCTCTTGATGTCCATGCATCGCTATAAGGGGATATGGCCGGGGGGAACTTGTTGTTTTTAGGTTATTTAGAAAAAACACTGAAACCATGAAGAAGCCGTCACTGATCAATCTGAGCTTCTGTTATGGCGGAGGCGGAGGCCGACATCTGAAGAACCTCGTTTTATCGTCTTGTGACATGGAGGTGACGTTAAGCCGTCAGACTTATTTTTTTTTTAGCCAGAATCCCCATTACTGTAAGTTACATTTTTGCTGTATTCCGTGGACTCAGAATGTAATTGACCAAAGGAAGGAAGAAGCAGCAGACGGGAAGTCTAATGGTTTCCTGCCGCTGACAATCTTACAGAAACATTAATAACCATCAAAGGGGCTCTCCGGCCTTTATGTTTTTCCTCCTGTATAAATGGGCCAATGTGGGTGAGAAGCAAACCAGTGCTCCCCAGTCCAAACCCTTGCTGGCACCATTCTGCCGCCCACCGGATCCCCTCAGCTCACTACTTCCTGATCCTTGTCTTACCATGCAGGAAACCCCCTCTAATCGACCTCGGCCAGTGACTGAACCTGACCATTAAAAATAAATGGGGGCTTTTGTTTTTCCATCTTTAGATAAGATTAAAGTCTACCTATAAAAAAAATAAAAAAAATCAACAGGGGTTGTGATCGCAATCAGTCTTATTATATACTTGCTTTATTTTTTCGATGTTTAAATAAATGTTATTAGAGATGAGCGAATACGATTCGATCGAGATGGTATTCGATCAAATATTGCGGTATTCGAAAGATTCGAATTCAATCGAGTAGTGTGATGAATACGCGGGAAACATTGGAAAGCCCTCCCATTGCAGTTGGCGCTTTTTTTAATCCAATCTTCATGCAGGGAGGCCGTGAGGGACCCTGGGAGTACGCACGCAGCGCGAAAACGGCGTCTACCCTCATTAGATGGCTGAACCAGATGACCTCAAATCTTAAATACTTGGCTCCCGCCTCTCGACCACAGATGAGCTTTCAACCTAGCCAGGGGGAGATCTTCGAGCAGGGAGAGATAGGTTTTAGTAGCGTTTTGGTTAGGCAGGATTACTACAGAACCCAAAAGTCCTTTTTAGGCCGAAGATCCAGCGAAAAAGTCATCTCTGCATCCAAAGTATTTCTCAGTGCTAAGAAATAGATGATAACAGCATCAGCAGCATTAGCAGGTGTATTCATTCCAGTACCCTGTGTGTACAAGTGACTTATAGTGTCCCTGTTTAACACCACTACGGGCACGTTATCAGGGCCGCTTTAACCAGAGGGCACATGGTGCACGTGCAGCGGGCCCACTGGTTAAAGGGGCCCACCCTGTGCAGGGCCGGCCTTTGCTCTGTGCGACCATTGCGGTCGCACAGGGCTCCGGCCACCAGCCTGCCAAGGGGGCGCCATCGGGATGGGTAAGTTACCCATCCATCGCGCCCCCTGCAGGGCCCCCCCGCCTGCGCTCTGCACTGTAGCTATGAGCGCTCGTAACGAGCGCTCATAGGTACAGGCAGCAGCAGCGGCACTAACAGGTCGGGAGCCATCGGCTCCCTCCCTGTCAGTCATCCTTGTGGCCGCAGGCAGTGCTTTGCCTGCGGTCACAAGAGGCCACTCTTCCGTAGTGGTATCGGCGCTGAGTGACGTCACTCAGCGCCGACACCGCGAGAGGGGAGAGCGGCCTCTTGTGACCGCAGGCAAAGCACTGCCTGCGGCCACAGGGGTGAGGTGAAGAGAAGAGGAACGCGCAGACCCAGGTGAGTATGTTTTTTTTTTTTTATTTGCTATATGGGAGGGGAGCACAAAGGGGGGCTATATAACGGGGGGGGGGGGGAGCAAACAGTGGGGGTCTATACTACTAGGGGTGCCACGGGGGGTGTGTGGCATGCAGGGGGTATATATAACTGGGGGAGCGCACAGGGGGGTATATATATAACGGGGAGCGCACAGGGGGTATATATAACTCAGGGAGTGCACAGGGGGGCTATATACTACTGAGGGTGCAAAGGGGGTATATATAACTTGGGGAGTGCACAGGGGGGCTATATACTACTCGGGGGTGCACAGTGGGGTATATATAACTGGGGGAGTGCACATGGGGATATATATAACTGGGGGAGCCCACAGGGGGTATATATATAACTGGGGGAGCGCACGGGGGGTATATATAACTGGGGGAGTGCCCAGGGGGGTATATATAACAGGGAGCGCACATGGGGGCTATATACTACTCTGGGGCGCACAGGGGATATATATAACTGGGGGATGCACAGGTTATATATATATATAAATGGGGGGGGGGTGCACAGGGGTTATATATAACTGGGAAAGCGTACTGGGGGGAGCACAGGGAATATATATACTACTGGGGGGTGCCCAGGGGGACTATATACTACTGGGGGGTGCCCAGGGGGACTATATACTACTGGGGGGAGCACAGGGGATATATATACTACTGGAGGGTGCACAGGGGGGTATGTATACTACTGGGGAATGCACAGGGGGACTATATACTACTGGGGGAGCACAGGGGATATACATAGTACTGTGGGTGCACAGGGGGAGTATATACTACTGTGGGAGCACAGGGGATATATATACTACTGGGGGCTGCACGGGGGGGGGGGTATATATATACTACTGGGGGATGCACGGGGGGTATATATAACTGGGGGAGCACAGAGGAGGCTATATACTACTAGGGGCAGCACCTAGTGGTCTATAGTACTGGGGGCAGCACACAAGGGGTCTATATACTACTGGGGGGTGCACAGGGGTATATATACTACTGGGAGCAGCACCTAGTGGTCTATAGTACTGGGGGCAGCACACAGGTGTCTATATACTACTGGGGGCAGCACACAGCTGTGGGGGAGCACAGAGGGGTGTAACTACTATATAGGGGGAAAGAGGGGGGTAACTACTTTATAGGGGGAAAGAGGGGGTAACTACTGTATAGGGGTACAGGGGACCTTACTACTGTATGTGTTGGAGCCTAAAATGTTTCTCTGGCAGATTCTGGAGAGGAGATTCACAGCCGGGGAAGACTTCAAGGTGGCCCAGGCTGGATGGAGTGAAAGAAAAGGTGAAAGACCCTGATGAGAAAAGACGCCCCCTGTGAGTAAATGGATGTAACTGTTATAGGGTATAATGGTATCATTGGTGATATCGTTATGAGGTTACTACCATATGTATCGGGGCTCTTAATACAGTGTGGGGGCATTTTCAGGGGATTATACTGTGTGTGGAGCTCCGATTCTGATAACGCTGGGTTGGGGGGGGGGGGGGGGCACTCTTGAGGGCTGTGCACTGGGCCCACCAATGTATTAAAACGGCCCTGCACGTTATACATATTGTTCCAGTAGCCCAGTAAAAGGCACGTGATACCTATTGTTCCAGTACCGTTCGTACAGCATGATACGTGCAAATAAAATGACGCTCTACGGGCGCACATTGGAATCATGTATGTAACGCTGCTCAAGAAATACGAACGAAATGTGTGAACATTGCCGTAACGTTCGTAAAGCATTCGCAAATATTTTTCGTTCTCAACTGCGGAGGGTGGCATTATACTGCAATTTTGGGGTGTTGGGTGCACCCAGGCATGCTCCCCCTAATGTCCCAGTGTCATTCTGGAGGTGTTTGCATCGTTTAGGGAGGTTTCATGGGGGACTTGGTGACCTCCAAGTGGTCGAATTTGGATTTCCAAGTGCTGCAAATTTTTTCCCATAGACTATAATGGGATCGAATATTTGTTCGAATAGTCGAATATCGCTGCCTATTCGATTCGAATTCTCGAAAGTTGAATATTTTGCTACTCGCTCATCTCTAAATGTTATATATACGGCCAACCTGGGCTCCATACTCCCTCTGTGACGATATTTGGTCTTTGGTTAAAAAACAAGAGACCAAACACAGGCAGCCCCCGTCCTTTGTGCTCTCACCCAGGAAAGACAGCTGTCCATCATGCAGGTTAGATATCAATTAGCTTAGGCTAATTATATTATAAATTTTTGCTGATTATATTATCAGCTGTGCAGATTACCAGGAGACAATGGGTTTTGTTGCGTAACAATTCACTCAGTATAATGTCACTGTGTGGTTAACAGAGGTTTTGGTGCTGTGTGACAGGAGAGCTGACCATACAATGCAAGCACCCCCAGGATTCTCTGCTGCTGCGTGTGGACACGCAGCAGCTATACACATACACAATAAAATCCCGGCTTGTATAGGGCGCTGGTGTCCAGTAGACCACAGATTGAAGTGGTTATCTCATAGAAAGGAGTTTTATTAAAATGCAACAACGCGTTTCGGCCGCCAAATGTAAGGTGGCCTTTCTCAAGTTTACCAGGTGAGAAAGGCCACCTTACATTTGGCGGCCGAAACGCGTTGTTGCATTTTAATAAAACTCCTTTCTATGAGATAACCACTTCAATCTGTGGTCTACTGGACACCAGCGCCCTATACAAGCCGGGATTTTACATGGTCCTAAAGCCTGCTGTGGCCGGCATACTATACCACTTATCGTACGACTCCCTTGGACGTACCCCGGCAGGAGCAGCAAAACTCTGCCTAAGCTGGAGACAAGAGTGGGGCTGTCTCTGGAAGAAAGTGGCCATGTTTTTGTAGCACTGGATAATCCCTTTAAGTGCCCTTTCTGAATGGATCGGTATTTCACTTGCAGGGCCACCACTCCATTGGTGAACACTATCTTTGTAAGTCTCTTGAATGAGGAATAATGTCCTCTAGCTTTGGCTGCCAAGGCATGATGGGAATTGTAGTTTTGCAACAACCAGGTGGGATGGGGCAAAGGTTCTCCATCCCTGTCCTAGACAGTGAATGGACTGGTGGTCCTGCAAGCATATGACCTCTCCATTTACATGGACTACTCAATCACTACCATTATTTTGCCAGGTAGGGTCCTGTACAAAGCTGATACATGATGTTAGTAAGCCTACCCTTTTAGAGAGGTATTCCAAGTTAAATTAAAAAGGTTCTCCAGCTAAAATCTTTTTCTTTCAAATCAACTGGTTTCAGAAAATAATATAGATTTGTAATTTACCTCTATTTAAAAGTCTCCAGTCTTCCAGTACTTAACAGCTGCTGTATGCCCTGCAGAAAATGGTGTATTTTCTCTACTCTGACACAGTGCTCTCTGCTGCCACCTCTGTCCGTGTCAGGAACTGTCCAGAGCAGGGGAGGTTTTCTATGGTGATTTGCTGCTGCTCTGGACAGTTCCTGACATGGACAGAGGTGGCAGCAGAGAGCACTGTGTCAGACTGGAGAGAATACACCACTTCCTGCAGGACATACAGTATCTGATAAGTACTAGAAGACTGGAGATTTTTAAACAGAAGTAAATTAAAGATCTATATTACTTTCTGAAACCAGTTGATTTGCAAGAAAAAGCTTTTAGCCGGAGTACCCCTTTAACTTATCCTGTATGTACAGGATAAGTGTCAGATTGTGAGGGGTCCAGCTGTTGGGACCCCCTGAAATCTCAGTCTTTGTTATAAATCCTCCTCTATGGACCAGTGTGATGGTCTCTGCTATTCCATTCAGCAGAAAAACACAAACTCACCAGAAACCACCCAAACAATTGACAGAATGATACTTTTCTGGCCTCCATTATGTGATTGGGGTCTAGGAATACATTTGCCGTATGCATCCGGTATATGGAAAACTGAGATGGTGCGAAAGGAGCCGTATTCCCTATTCCATCCGGTATCCTGGAAGCGTGAACCACCTGAAGGACAAACATCCGTAACCAGATAAAACCCAGCGCTGGTGAAAATACGAAACTCCCATACAAACAAACCATAAAGAAGGGAGGGAGGACGGTGGGATAAATAATAGGCGGCCTTGTTAGAGCTGTCAGGAATAAGCCCTAAAATAGTGCCCCCCCTGGAAGCGTGCAGCGCTGAGATGGTGACCTTGTGCAGCAAAATACGGCAGCGGCCAAAAGGCATCAAAGCCGCGTCTACAGCCGCACTTGTTTTGTTCTTATCCATCTAAAAGGGAAAGAAAAAAATGGAAGCAATTTTGCAAATAGTCCTAATTAAAAATCTCCTGCCGTTTTATGTCTGCAGCTCCTACGCACAGTCCCATCTAGACACAGACGTGTGCCCAGAGGCAGGGAACGTTTTCAAAAACCAAATTTTTTTTACAATTTTCAAGATCTCTGCTTGGTGTCAGTAAATGGATACATTCATTGTTTCCATCCTGATTCATCCAGCTGATATACAGAAGGTATACAGAGGTATACAGTGGAAATATAGTAACAAGCACCTGTGTCAGTTAAAGGGGGAAACAATTACATCAAATGGTTACAGAATGTTATATAGATTTGTAAGTTACTTCTATTTAAAAATATGCAGTACTTATCAGCTTCTGTATGTCCTGCAGGAGGCGGTGTATTCTTTCCAGTCTGACACAGTGCTGTCTGCTGCCACCTCTGTCCGGTGTAGTAACCAATCCTCATTGAAGACCTCTCCTGCTGTGAATGTAGCAGTAAGCTTCCACATATGGTTTCTGGTGTGTAATATTCTGAATGTGCTAATTAGTTTGGTGAACTAAAGGCCGTCCTGATGCCACCACTAGTGTACAGTGCAGGAGGATACAGGGTGACCAGTCTGGGGTGGGGGCAGGAGGATACAGGGTGAGCAGTCTGGGGTGGGGGCAGGGGCATCCAGGGTGACCAGTTTAGGGTGGGGGAAGGGGGATACAGGGTGACCAGTCTGAGGTGGGAGCAGGGGAATAGAGGGTGAGCAGTCTGGGGTGGGGGCAGGGATAGAGGGTGAGCAGTCTGGGGTGGTGGCAGGAGGATACAGAGTGAGCAGTCTGGGGTGGAAGCACGAAGATACAGGGTGAGCAGTCTGGGGTGGGAGCAGGAGGATACAGGGTGAGCAGTCTGGGGTGGGAGCAGGAGGATACAGGGTGAGCAGTCTGGGGTGGGAGCAGGAGGATACAGGGTGAGCAGTCTGGGGTGGAAGCAGGAAGATACAGGGTGAGGAGTCTGGGGTGGGGTCAGGAGGGTACAGGGTGAGAAGTCTGGGGTGGGAGCAGGAGGATACAGGGTGGGCAGTCTGGGGTGGGGGCAGGGATAGAGGGTGATCAGTCTGGGGTGGTGGCAGGAGGATACATGGGGATCAGTCTGGGGTGGGGGCAGGAGGATACAGGGTGACCGGTCTGGGTGGGGGCAGGAGGGTACAGGGTGACCAGTCATAAGTAAAGGCAGGAGGATACAAGGTGTCCAGTCTGGGGTGGGGGCAGGGATAAAGGGTGACCAGTCTGGGGTGGGAGCAGGAGGATACAGGTTGAGCAGTCTAGGGTGGAAGCAGGAGGATACAAGGTGAGCAGTCTGGGGTGGGGGCAGGAGGATACAGGGTGACCGATCTGGGTGGGAGCAGGAGGATACAGGGTGAGCAGTCTGGGGTGGAAGCAGGAAGATACAGGGTGAGCAGTCTGGGGTGGGGTCAGGAGGGTACAGGGTGAGGAGTCTGGGGTGGGAGCAGGAGGATACAGGGTGGGCAGTCTGGGGTGGGGGCAGGAGGATACAGGTTGAGCAGTCTGGGCTGGGGGCAGGAGGGTACAGGGTGACCAGCCTAGGGTGGGGGCAGGGGGATACAAGTTGAGCATTCGGGGGTGGGGGCAGGAGGGTACGGGGTGACCGGTCTGAGGTGGGGGCAGGGGGATACAGGGTGACCAGTCTGGGGTGGGGGCAGGGATAGAGGGTGATCAGTCTGGGGTGGTGGCAGGAGGATACATGGGGATCAGTCTGGGGTGGGGGCAGGAGGATACAGGGTGACCGGTCTGGGTGGGGGCAGGAGGGTACAAGGTGACCAGTCATAAGTAAAGGCAGGAGGATACAAGGTGTCCAGTCTGGGGTGGGGGCAGGTATAGAGGGTGACCAGTCTGGGGTGGGAGCAGGAGGATACAGGTTGAGCAGTCTAGGGTGGAAGCAGGAGGATACAAGGTGAGCAGTCTGGGGTGGGGGCAGGAGGATACAGGGTGACCGATCTGGGTGGGAGCAGGAGGATACAGGGTGAGCAGTCTGGGGTGGAAGCAGGAAGATACAGGGTGAGCAATCTGGGGTTGGGTCAGGAGGGTACAGGGTGAGGAGTCTGGGGTGGGAGCAGGAGGATACAGGGTGGGCAGTCTGGGGTGGGGGCAGGAGGATACAGGTTGAGCAGTCTGGGCTGGGGGCAGGAGGGTACAGGGTGACCAGCCTAGGGTGGGGGCAGGGGGATACAAGTTGAGCATTCGGGGGTGGGGGCAGGAGGGTACGGGGTGACCGGTCTGAGGTGGGGGCAGGGGGATACAGGGTGACCAGTCTGGGGTGGGGGCAGGGATAGAGGGTGATCAGTCTGGGGTGGTGGCAGGAGGATACATGGGGATCAGTCTGGGGTGGGGGCAGGAGGATACAGGGTGACCGGTCTGGGTGGGGGCAGGAGGGTACAGGGTGACCAGTCATAAGTAAAGGCAGGAGGATACAAGGTGTCCAGTCTGGGGTGGGGGCAGGGATAGAGGGTGACCAGTCTGGGGTGGGAGCAGGAGGATACAGGTTGAGCAGTCTAGGGTGGAAGCAGGAGGATACAAGGTGAGCAGTCTGGGGTGGGGGCAGGAGGATACAGGGTGACCGATCTGGGTGGGAGCAGGAGGATACAGGGTGAGCAGTCTGGGGTGGAAGCAGGAAGATACAGGGTGAGTAGTCTGGGGTGGGGTCAGGAGGGTACAGGGTGAGGAGTCTGGGGTGGGAGCAGGAGGATACAGGGTGGGCAGTCTGGGGTAGGGGCAGGAGGATACAGGTTGAGCAGTCTGGGCTGGGGGCAGGAGGGTACAGGATGACCAGCCTAGGGTGGGGGCAGGGGGATACAAGTTGAGCATTCGGGGGTGGGGGCAGGAGGGTACGAAGTGACCGGTCTGAGGTGGGGGCAGGGGGATACAGGGTGACCAGTCTGGGGTGGGGGCAGGGATAGAGGGTGAGCAGTCTGGGGTGGAAGCAGGAAGATACAGGGTGAGCAGTCTGGGGTGGGGTCAGGAGGGTACAGGGTGAGGAGTCTGGGGTGGGAGCAGGAGGATACAGGGTGGGCAGTCTGGGGTGGGGTCAGGAGGGTACAGGGTGAGGAGTCTGGGGTGGGAGCAGGAGGATACAGGGTGGGCAGTCTGGGGTGGGGGCAGGAGGATACAGGGTGACCGGTCTGGGTGGGGGCAGGAGGGTACAGGGTGACCAGTCATAATTAAAGGTAGGAGGATACAAGGTGTCCAGTCTGGGGTGGGGGCAGGGATAGAGGGTGACCAGTCTGGGGTGGGAGCAGGAGGATACAGGTTGAGCAGTCTAGGGTGGAAGCAGGAGGATACAAGGTGAGCAGTCTGGGGTGGGGGCAGGAGGATACAGGGTGACCGATCTGGGTAGGGGCAGGAGGATACAGGGTGAACAATCATAGGTAAAGGCAGGAGGATACAGGGTGACCAGTCATAGGTAAAGGCGGGAGGATACAAGGTGTCCAGTCTGGGGTGGGAGCAGGAGGATACAGGGTGAGCAGTCTGGGATGGAAGCAGGAAGATACAGGGTGAGCAGTCTGGGGTGGTGTCAGGAGGGTACAGGGTGAGGAGTCTGGGGTGGGAGCAGGAGGATACAGGGTGGGCAGTCTGGGGTGGGGGCAGGAAGATACAGGGTGAGCAGTCTGGGATGGAAGCAGGAAGATACAGGGTGAGCAGTCTGGGGTGGGGTAAGGAGGGTACAAGGTGAGGAGTCTGGGGTGGGAGCAGGAGGATACAGGGTGGGCAGTCTGGGGTGGGGGCAGGAGGATACAGGGTGAGCAGTCTGGGGTGGGGGCAGGAGGATACAGGTTGAGCAGTCTGGGCTGGGGGCAGGAGGGTACAGGGTGACCAGCCTAGGATGGGGGCAGGGGGATACAAGTTGAGCTGTCGGGGGTGGGGACAGGAGGGTACGGGGTGACCGGTCTGAGGTGGGGGCAGGGGGATACAGGGTGACCAGTCTGGTGTGAGGGCAGGGGTATACAGGGTGGGGGTAGGGACACAACAGAGTAGGCTTATGGGAGCAGTGTGTGTGTGTGAGGAAGGGGGTATTTTGGTGTAATTTGGGGTCTGTATTAATTTTGGGGTCCAGTGTCTGTATTTAGGGGTCTGCTTGAAGTCTGGAATAATGTTGTGAATTGAATTTAACTCCTTGATGACACCTGTGTCCAGCCTTGTACCATAGAATAACATTACACTGGGGCTAAAGCTGGAAATAGATCAGGAAGCTCCGCCTCTTAATTCACAGGTACAAACAGGTACATCAGTTTACATCAGTGTTATATAATCAGCCAAACTGCCGTCCATGCTCCCTCCGTGCTGATATTTGGTCTTTTCTCTGTTCAAAAAAGAGACCAAATACAGGAAGTCCCCGTCCTTTATAAATTAACTGAGGCTAATATTATTGTCACCTCTGCAGCTTACCACGAGACTATGCTCTTTGTTATGTAACAATTCAGACAGTATAATGTCACTGCGCTGACCATACAATGCGAGCACCCCCCAGGATTCTCTGCAACTGAATGTGGACGAGCAGCAGCTGTACACATACGCAATAAAAGGAGACACCTAGTGGCCATATGTATAATGTTGATTTAAAGGAGAAGTCCCATGAAATTTAAAACAGGCAGGTTGGCAGGGGGGTGCAGGAACTTTTAAGATATTCTCAGCCACACAACAACTTTATGCTGGGATACGGGTATCGGGACACTTCTGATTTGATAAGCGTCAAGAAAAATCATATTTGTCTTACGCCAAGAACTGGCGTCATCTGAATAGTAAAGGGTTCGCCAATTTTTTTCCCCCCCCAACTAATTGGACACTGTGACGGAACCGCAGCCTTTGTTGTTGGTGCCAGAGGGCGATAAAATTGTGAATAATAAAAGTTGCACTTCAGAGGCTGGAAAGGCCACCATTAAAGCTTCTCCAATATACTGGGCGCTTCTGGTCACGTCAGTGGAGTAAAACGTAGCGTAAAATCGCAGTAGAAGCGCAGCGATGGCGTGGGTGGATACAGTCACAGTCACGCTTTTATTTTTCTCATCATCACGGGACACAAGTCGGAGAACACATCACATGCAATCTCGGCCTTGGCTCCTAATCCCGCCCTCACACGCAGATAATTCCTACCAGCTGAACGCATCGGCCGCCTGTAAACAAGGGCCTGAATAATTCATTGTTCTCCTGTTTGTTATTTAGCTGCAGAGAACGTCTCCTTTACAAGACTTTCTTATCTACACGTCCACATCCGCCTGGTGTGATGAATGGAGAAGCCTCGCCGGCTTGTGGGATTTGCAATTGTTGGTGAGTTCCCATTGTGAAGCTCGAAAAAGCCGACTGTGATGCCGCAACCGAGACAATGATGCATTAGGCTGGCGATGGCTTCCATCATCCTTCCCCGAGAATCCATTACAATGTAAAACCTGAGGAGAGAAGGAAGGCTGCTACTGATAAAGCTGACACCTAACTGAAAGGGATTGTCCATTATGTTCTAAATAAAGTTTATTGAAGCGAGAAAGGTATGCTATACGAGGTAGGACACAGAATATGACATACCGCGTGGACACCGCCAAGGTTTGCAGACATATTGGGCCACATTTATTAAAACAGAAACCAGGCTTTGTTGCCCATAGCAACCAATCAGAGTGCTGCATTCGTTTTATCAGTTAAGCTGTGATTGGTTGCTATGGGTGACAAGATCAGTATTTCACGAAGGTGTCTTGTCCCATGCTGGGCGGTATGGTTGCCAAGGCAACTGTGCAACGCCCAGTGGGGCAGATTTATTAATGATGCGCCCCTGGCATATGCCACGGACGAGGCGCAGGTTGTGGCCTTCTCCCTGGCATACCCATGTCATAACCCCCGCTCGCCTGATGGGCGGGTGATTTGGAGGTGAAGGCATGGGGCCTAATTTATCAAGGTTTATTTAAAGGCAAAATCTACACCTGCTCCAGAGCTGGTGTAGACTTTTGTGCAATGCTTAGGCCAGACACGTAGCTGTCTAGCTTTACTAAGAGGCGTACGCCTCTTAGTAATCCTGGCTCCAGGCAGATTGTCTCCTATTCCTCAGCTGTGTGAATACTGAACATGGGCTGGATCGTTATTCACCTGTGCAATGTTCAGACAGGAGTAAATGTTTCAGTGGCATTCCTAATGATGAAGAGGGTGGGGAGAAGGGACGGAGGGGTGGTGCAAAGTTAGGGCACAGATACTCCCGTTTGGCATGGGGCTGCAAGTTTAAAAGTTGTTTTTTAGGACAAGAGGACAGATCTTGGATTAAAAGCAGCTATCCGAAGGTACAAGTGGTTTGGGGGGGGGGGGGGGGCAGATTGTGGGTACAGAGCCTCTTTAAGGCTTCTTGATAAATGTCCTCCAGTGTGCTCTGTGTACAATACCCTCTATTAGTGATATGGTGTCCTTATATAACAGAAACTGCACCTACGATGCCCGACAAGCCCCACTGAGTTATAATGGGGTCCGCCAGATTCTGTATATGATGGAATCATGGACGGAGGTGAGAACAGAGACCAAGTGTTCCATAAACTTTATAGTCATAGACTTTATAGGATTTTTTTTACGATCTCCCCACGCCCGTCTCGTTTTCTGTACTTCTCCTGTTGGGTTATTTTTTCCTATGATATTTTTGCCGTTCCCCTATTTTTACCTGGTCTATTGTACGATATTGCAGACTTTTTTTTTTACCCTGACAATGAGATGTGTGTACTTGTGTATTCATTTTACCTTTGTTCAGGTCTGTGTAGTAAGGTTTCCCAGAAGATTTCCTCACAGTTCGCCAAGAACTAATGATGACAGCTAAGAGGACATTGCTATTGTTTATTGTTATGGCCCATCCCTAGGTCCAACCCCTGGACATAAGCCATCAATTATATGGCTGGAAACTATTTAACAAGTTATAAAGTTATTCACACCCCATATAAAGCGCTTTAGAACTACACGGTGTGACATAATTGCCTTACTGCCTTTGGATTTTTGCTATGTGAGATCTTCCTACAGCGGCCACTCTGCCTTCCTCATCCATAGATCCCGCAGGGATCCTAGGCTCACCGCAGACACATTAGCAAGTACTTATGATGTGTTCATGTGTCGTTTTTATGCATATTCTGATGCGTTTTCTGTAGGTATAACAGGTTGCATTATTTTCAATGAGAATATGTGCTGGATTCAAAATGCATTGGTAGCCAGGAGATGAATTAGCCCCATTAAAAGGGGTTAATGCGGATCCAAAACATCCAACATCTGTGGCAGATGGAGAGTAAAATACTAACTCCAAATTCAACATTATGGAAGAATACGCCATAGGAGCACAGCCATACAGCCAGGACTCAGTAGGCTTCCATCTGCTGACTACTAGTGTAAATTTATGAAGGATTGCTTTATAATTGCATTGACTTAAAGGGGTTGTCCGGGATAATTTGATACTTTTGGATCCTGCATGGGCCATGTGAGTAATGTATACTTACCTGCCTGGCTCCTCTGCCGCTGCCAGATCTCAGGCCGCCTGTTCTCTGCTGCTCTCAGTGTTTGGGAAACACCTTGTGGCTTTACGCTACCTCTGGAAATGGCGCTAAGCATAGATCCTGTACTGTCTATGCTGACTAGCCATCTATGTGTAAACAGTGGAACATTACTGGATGTTTCCTAAACACTGACGGAGAACAGGCGGCCCGAGATCTGGCAGCAGCTGGGGAGCTAGACAGGTAAGTATACATTACTCACATGTCCCCGCAGCCCCGTCGGGATCCGCAAATGTAAAATTATCCTGGACAACCCTATTAAAGGGGTTACCCAGTGCTTCAAAAACATGGCCACTTTTCCCCCTCTTGTCTCCAGGTCAGGAGTGGTTTGCAATTAAGCTCCATTCATTTTAATGGAACTGAGTTTTAAACCCCGCCCAATCTGGAGACAAGAGAGGGGGAAAAGTGGCCATGTTTTTTAGCGCTGGATAACCCCTTTAAAGGGGTACTCCAGCGGGGGTGGGGGGTTTGCACTTTTTTGCTGGGACCGGGGAGGAGGTGGCTGAGGAAAAAGACGTCCACTCACCTCCCCGGTTCCAGTCGGCGGGTCCTGCATCGTGGCGCTCCGGTCCCCGGTTCCCGGCCGCTTCCTGGTGTCTGACGCAGGCCCGAGATGTGACGTCTCAGGTCTGCTCAGCCAGTCAGTGTAGGAGGCGGGATCCGTTTCAAGTCCGCTCAGATCCCGCCTCTGTCACTGACTGGCTGAGCTGGACCTGTCACTGACTGGCTGGACCTTAGACGCCACGTGTTGGGCCCGCTTCAGACACACGGAAGCGCCCGGGAACCTGGGACCGGAGCGACACCATGCGGTACCCGCCGCTGGAACCATGGAGGTGAGTGGACGTCTTTTCCCTCAGCCCCCTCCTCCCCGGTCCCAGCAAAAAAGTGCCCCCCCCGCTGGAGTACCCCTTTAAGGTGGCCATACACCTTCAATAACTGATGGCTCCTGTGTGTATTTTAGAGGGACGGTTATACCTTATTCCCCTGTGGACAGTGTCCTGCCGAGTTGTTGCGGGGTCCCTTGGGTACTTATCACGGTGGTCCGGATAGGAGTAGTGACCCACCCGGACTATTGGCACTGCCACCCACAGAAAGGGGAGATGACCCAAGGAGTGTGTGTGTACTGTGTTGGTGCTTGTTGAGGAATCACAGATTCTCTTTATTATAAATAGAATCTTGTTTACTCTGATGATACTTGTATGCAGCAGAACATACAGCTTTGCATTGATAGAACACTTTATACTAGGTAAGACACTTGATAACTATCCAGATCTGTAGTGAAAGTATGGAGAGTGGTACAGTGGTGCTGACTGGGTTGCGTGCTGAGAGGTATGAGAGAGATTTAGAAGAGTAGAGAGGAGGATGTCGTGAGAGTCCCAACCCAAGTAGTACTGTGCTCTGCCGGGATGTCAGAGGTAGAAATAGAAGAATACTTGAGAAGAGAGAGAGAATATTTGTGGCCGTGTTTTGACTCTTTGGTCTTTGGTCGGGGGACCCGTCCTAGTGGGTGACACAAGCCCCAGACCTTGTTACCTGGGATGAGCGAAATGCCGAGGGTTCCCTGCACTGCGAGATAGAGTTCATAGGCTTCTAACAACTTTGCTCTATCCGGATCACTTCCTTTACTTGCTTATGGATACTGTCCTGCACTGTGTCTCTCCTTGTCACGTGAGTTGAGATGATCTTTGACTTGTCCTCTCTAGCGAAGGTTTAACACTGCATAGTGTTGAGTGGAGTTACTTAAAAAGAAACTGTAGGTTGCATTCTGTCTCTACAGAGTCTATTGAAAAATGAAACTACACTTCCTCTACCCATGTGACTTCCTATCTACAGCCCCTGGAAGGTGTGCTGTGAGTGGGTGAGGCGTGCATATGTGAGAAGTAAAGAAAGAAATGATAGGATAGAAGAATGTACATTCATTGGCTTATAGATCCATGTGACATATAAACAAACAATAACCCCTTTAATACTACAGCTGTGCAATAACTGAATAAACACACTTACAATAACGACATCTTGTGGAAAAACTTTGGCACTACTACATCACCACTTACACTGACAAAAGTACAGGCTTTTACAAAGAGTGTAACCAATAGCAACACCCGTGGTGGGTTACCACACTTACAGGCCATTCATGCTCCTCTAGGAATTCTGGGAAGAGGGATATGCAAAGCAACTCTATCATCTTTCCCTTTAAGTCAGCATTGCACTCCAATTCGGAGCCCTAAGGCCCTATAACACACACCGATAATCGTCTCGTGTAATAGAAGGCAATGATCAGCCGTCATGAACGACGTTGGCTTATTGTTGCAGTCGTTTGTCTTTCAACATGTTGAAAGACAAGAGACTGTGATAGCAGCGATCTGCTACCGTCCCTCTATGAAATAGTAGCGGCAGCAGCAGACCGACGCTATCCTCTACGGGCTGCCTGGACAATCTAACGATCACCCGGGCAGACCCCCCCGCACCTCCCCGCAGCTTCTCCCGCACTCCCCCGTTTGCTGCCCCTACCTGCAATAGCAGCGGCAGCGAGCATTCTGACGGATTGTGGTTAATACCTTTAAAGGAGTAGTCTGATCTTTGCTCTTGCCTAGGGTGATATTGGGGGGGGGACGATCAGGTTTGGCTTTGGTCCATTAAGCAGTTATCATACAGACATTGGTTACAGATAATTACAGGAACACTCCAGGCAGAACGAACCCCTGTGCCATACCTGCGGGCTCAGTGCATGACGCAGTGTTTTCCCGTGAAGTGTCACGCGCCGCACCCTCAGGATCCACAACCGACATAATGTCACCCCTGATACCTCCACCCTGACACCAATTACGTCTACAGTATAAGAAGACAAGCTGTAAGTTATTAGGGCGGGATCCCAACATTGGGGTCACTCAATATATTGATATTTCTGTATTCAGTGAATTCCCCAATGACCACTGTGATCCCTCCATGTGTTATAGTGTGATATCAAACAGCTCCTCATATCTCATCTTCCATCACTCACGAAGCCGTTATCTGGTGTACAAACCTGTACACAACCAGTTATGGAATTCATAGCCAATATTTGGGAGAGTGGCTATATAGAGCGTCCATTGCCCTTGAGGACCCAGCACATCCATACATGACACCACTGGTGGGAAACCTGCGGCCCTTCAGCTGTTGCACTACAGTTCCCATCATACCAGGACAGGGAAAGCTTTGGCTGTCCAGGCATGATGGGAATTTAGTTTAGCAACAGCGACAGGGCTGCAGGAGTCTCCCCACTACATTACATAGACAACACAATGATTGCAATGAATACAGTGTAATTCCTTATCTCTCCAGTGGTGGCGCTGCTGGGAAGTTGAACACTGTTTGCTAGGTCTGCAGCTGATCTCTGGAGGCCCCAGGGGGGAAATATTGTGTGAATAGCTTCTATACAATATATACAGCATACGTTTATACAGGGTGATTGAAGAGCATGGTGCAGAATTACAGCCTTGTTATTTATACCTGTGAGAACTTAAAGGGGAACTATCAGCTGGTTAGACGAAATGTAACCTGCCCCTTATTGCTGAGGATGAAGGTATGTCTCTTACTTGTGCAGTTTTCACACACTGTATTATTTGTGAAAAGAACGGCTGCAGTTTTCAATAAAAACAGCGGACGTTCTTTTCAGCCTGGGCAACATTGCATTAAAGTCATTGCAATGCCGCCCGCTCTGTTCACACGCCGGACCAAACAACTGATGTTGTTGCAGCTGTGAAATTAGTTAACATGTCACTTAATAACGTCCGCAAGAACAGTGGCCGTTTTTAATTGTCCATGCACACATGGTTGGCGTTTTTCGGCAGTCCGTGCACCCTTGCTGTGCATGGAAAGCAATGTTATTTGATGGAATGGGCGGCATGGAAAATAATGTTCCTGTGGCTGTCAGAAGTATGATGGCTACAGGAACATGCGAACAACCCCTGGGGGTTCGTCCAGTATAACAGCAGCCATTGTTGTACATTGTGTGAACATAGCCTTAAAGGGGGTTTCTTTCAAATCAACTGGTTTCAGAAAGTTATATAGATTTTTAATTTACTTCTATTTAAAAATCTCCAATCTTCCAGTACTTATCAGCTGCTGTATGTCCTGCAGGAAGTGGTTTATTCTCTCCAGTCTGACACAGTGCTCTCTGCTGCCACCTCAGTCCATGTCAGGAACTGTCCAGAGCAGGAGAGGTTTTCTATGGGGATTTGCTGCTGCTCTGGGCAGTTCCTGATATGGACAGAGGTGGCAGCAGAGAACACTGGTCAGACTGGTGAGAATACACACCACTTTCTGCAGGACATACAGCAGCTGATAAGACGTGAGATCTTTAAACAGAAGTAAATTACAAATCTATATAACTTTCTGACACCAGTTGATTTGAAAGAAAAAGATTTCCGCTGGATAACCCCCATTAAAACTGCACAGGAACGGCGCAGAGGATGAAGATAAGAGACATACCTTCCTCCTCAGCACCTTGTGTTACATTCATCTAGCCTGCTGATAGTTCCCCTTCAGGGTGCCTTCACACATAGCATATCCGCTGCCGATACTTGCCCATGCATTTGAATGGGCTGACATACTCGCAGCGGGATTGTCAAGCTAAATGTAGCGCCATTAACAGATGTGTAGGCGGTAGTACACGTGCCAGCATATTCACAGATATGGACCCAGTGAGGCGTTCTCAGTTTCTTCAGATCCTTCACTTGTATTCGTTTTTGGGAAATGCGAAACTGGAGTCACATCACACACATTGCCAAATACTGGAGAGTCTATTCCATCACTAGATTATAATTATACAATTATAGCTTATAATGATATGTTCAGTTATGTGCCACCTGCGACTCCCTCTCCATGATGTCATCACTAACAGGTTCTTCATGCTAGAGAACAAAAGAGATTCAAGTAAAAGGCAATATTATATCCCTGTATATAGGAGGCAGTATTATAGTAGTTATATTCTTGTATATAGGAGCAGTGTTATAGTAGTTATATACTTGTATATAGGAGGCAGTATTATAGTAGTTATAGTCTTGTATATAGGAGCAGTATTATAGTAGTTATATTCTTGTATATAGGAGCAGTATTATATTAGTTATATTCCTGTATATAGGAGCAGTATTATAGTAGTTATATTCTTGTATATAGGAGCAGTGTTATAGTAGTTATATACTTGTATATAGGAACAGTATTATAGTAGTTATATTCCTGTATATAGGAGCAGTATTATAGTAGTTATATTGTTGTATATAGGAGCAGTATTATAGTAGTTATATTCTTGTATATAGGAGCAGTATTATAGTAGATATATTCTTGTATATAGGAGAAGTATTATAGTAGTTATAGTCTTGTATATAGGAGCAGTATTATAGTAGTTATATTCCTGTATATAGGAGCAGTATTATAGTAGTTATATTCTTGTATATAGGAGCAGTATTATAGTAGATATATTCTTGTATATAGGAGCAGTGTTATAGTAGTTATATACTTGTATATAGGAGGCAGTATTATAGTAGTTATAGTCTTGTATATAGGAGCAGTATTATAGTAGTTATATTCTTGTATATAGGAGCAGTATTATATTAGTTATATTCCTGTATATAGGAGCAGTATTATAGTAGTTATATTCTTGTATATAGGAGCAGTGTTATAGTAGTTATATACTTGTATATAGGAACAGTATTATAGTAGTTATATTCCTGTATATAGGAGCAGTATTATAGTAGTTATATTGTTGTATATAGGAGCAGTATTATAGTAGTTATATTCTTGTATATAGGAGCAGTATTATAGTAGATATATTCTTGTATATAGGAGCAGTGTTATAGTAGTTATATACTTGTATATTAGAGGCAGTATTATAGTAGTTATAGTCTTGTATATAGGAGCAGTATTATAGTAGTTATATTCCTGTATATAGGAGCAGTATTATAGTAGTTATATTGTTGTATATAGGAGCAGTATTATAGTAGTTATATTGTTGTATATAGGAGCAGTAATAGAGTAGTTATATTGTTGTATATAGGAGCAGTAATATAGTAGTTATATCCCTGTATATAGGAGCAGTATTATAGTAGTTATATTCTTGTATATAGGAGCAGTATTATAGTACTTATATTCCTGTATATAGGAGCAGTATTATAGTAGTTATATTCTTGTATATCGGAGCAGTATTATAGTAGTTATATTCCTGTATATAGGAGCAGTATTATAGTAGTTATGTTCTTGTATATAGGAGCAGTATTATAGTAGTTATATTCTTGTATATAGGGAGCAGTATTATAGTAGTTATATTCTTGTATATAGGAGCAGTATTATAGTAGTTATATTCTTGTATATAGGGAGCAGTATTATAGTAGGTATATTCTTGTATATAGGAGGCAGTATTATAGTAGTTATATTCCTGTATATAGGAGCAGTATTATAGCAGTTATATTCCTGTATATAGTAGCAGTATTATAGTAGTTATGTTCTTGTACATAGGAGCAGTATTATAGTAGTTATATTCTTGTATATAGGGGCAGTATTACGGTAGTTATATTCCTGTATATAGGAGCAGTATTATAGTAGTTATATTCTTGTATATAGGGGGCAGTATTATAGTAGTTATATTCTTGTATATAGGGCGCAGTATTATAGTAGTTATATTCCTGTATAGTGGAGCAGTATTATAGTAGTTATATTCTTGTATATAGGAGCAGTATTATAGTAGTTATATTCGTGTATATAGGAGCAGTATTATAGTAGTTATATTCGTGTATATAGGAGCAGTATTATAGTAGTTATATTCGTGAATATAGGAGCAGTATTATAGTAGTTATATTCCTGTATATAGGGGGCAGTATTATAGTAGTTATATTCCTGTATATAGGAGCAGTATTATAGTAGTAATTCTTTTACCGTATATAGAATATAGTTTGCACAATTTCCTTGTTGCATGCTCACATATGCTTTTATTTAATTTACTTCATTTTTGAGTATTGTTTTCAATAAATATAATTTATCATTATAAACACACACAGGCAGCTTTGACATTGATGATATTGCATCTTTACCATTGACTTCAGAATACTTATATGATCTGGTAGGATTGTTATTATTGGCCTCTGAATCTGTTTGCTGACGTTAGTAAAGTGTGTTCCAGATTTCTTTCTTCCTCTGAATTTTTACATAACTGATTGTTTTATGTTCCCATCCCAATTTTTAAAGATAGATAACATGTAAGACAGAGGACCTCATTGTCTCAAGAACTGAACTTAAATTATTCAGTACAGACATAATTCAGTATAGATGAATAGGAAAATCAGAATGTGAGCCCCATTGTAGACTGAGGGCTGGGGAGTGGGGAACTGCAGTTCTCGACACAAACATTGGTGGCAGCAGAGAGGCCAATTATTGCTGTTACTCAATATATAATAGGAAATAAATAATACAAGTATAAATTCATATCTATTTAATGAATTTATTAACTTTAATAGAGCATGTATATAAAAAATGTTTTTTTTTCTCTCCAGGGCACCCTTTTAAGTGTAATGACAAAAAAAAATTCTTTGAAATATTATTAGGTTTGTGCCTTGAAAATTTCCTGTTCGGTACATAATCCTGGTTTATGATTCGTAGATCACGATTATGTAGCCTCGGGGTTTAATAACTCATAGAGAAAAATGCAATGCTGCACTTATGGGTATCAGAGCCCCAGGCTATAAAATATGCAGCGCTGGATTAACCTAAAAGAAAAAAAAAAAACATTAAACAAAAAGATATATATATATCCTGGACAACATAGGTGTGAGACAATTTCTTCATATGATAATACTTAATAACTGTAGTAGTACTATGTTACTATGACTACTACCACCACCTAATGTCTGGATAGCACCACTATACCAAAGCCGAGTAAAACCCACTAGAGATGAGCGAGTACTAAAATACTCGAATGCTCGCTAATTGAGTTCAGTATTTTTCAAGGCTTGAGTGCTCAATTTTAATAATAAACCCCATTAAAGTCAATGGAAGACTCAAGCAGTTTTTCAGATGCCTCCTATTCGGCAGAGGGGAAGGTGTCTGGTGCACCTGAAAGGCTCAGAAAGTGATGGAAACACCACAGAAATAGAAATGGAACTGGCACAGGAGGAGGAGCAGCATGGATGTATCTAAGACTCCCAGGCCGCTCTATTATAAGGACTGTAATTTCTCCATATACTGCGTCCCCTGCTGGACGCTTCATAAGAATTACACCCAGCCCTGCTCTGGTTTGGTTCGTGACGTCACATTTTTTTTAGAGAAATTGAGCCTGTCTGATCTATTAAATTGATGAAAATAGCAGTAAATGTGCATTTCCCATAATAAGTGTATATTAGGAATTTGTCTAACTTTCCTTATGTAATAACATATAAAAAAAATACTTTGGGCTGAACTTCTCCTTTAACACAGTGTTTTGCCCCCTCTAATATCAATGTCAGCTTGAAGTCTTTTGTGGTAGTTGTGGATGAGGCTCTTTATTATCTCAGATGGTAAAGCTGCCCTTTCTTCTTGGCAAAAAGCCTCCAGTTCCTGTAATTCCTGGGATGTCCTGCATGAACTGCGCGGTGGAGATTTTCTTACAGTGGCTCAATGATATTGATGTCAGGAGACTGAAATGGCCACTACAGAACCTTCACTTTGTTCTGCTGTAGCCAATGACAGGTCGACTTGGCCTTGTGTTGTAGATTGTTGTCATGTTGGAACGTCCAAGTACGTCCCATGCGCAGCTTCCTGGCTGATGAGTGCAAATTTTCCTCCAGTATTTGCTGTTTTGAGGCTCATCTCTGTGCTGTTTGGTGTATTGTAGCCAAGATATTTTTTGGCATTTGCGCAGTAATAGCTTTCTTCTGGGCACTCGACCATGCAGCCCATTTTTCTTTAAATGCCTCCTTATTGTGAAACAGCCACACCGCTAGTTTTCAGAGAGTCCTGCATTTCAGCCGATTTGTGGGGTTTTCTTTAAATACCGGACAATTTTCCTGGTAGTAGTGATTTCAATTTTTGTCAATTTGTGTCAACTTTTGTGAATGTTATCAGGGCAAAATCACCAGGGTATGGAACTTTTGATAAGTTCCATTTGGATGTTTTTTGTTGTCAGAATTGACCTTTTATTGGCTACAGAGGAACAAAGTGAAGGTTCTGGAGTGACCATCTCGGTCTCCTGACCTCAGTATCATTGAGCCACTCTGGGGAGATTTCAAGCGCGCAGTTCATGCACGACAGCCCAGGAATCTACAGGAGAAGAATGGGCGGCTTTACCATCTGACAAAATAAAGAGCCTCATCCACAACTACCACAAATGTCTTCAAGCTGTCATTGATGATAGAGGGGGCAATACATGGTATTAACTGGGGTATGTCAACTTTTGATCAGTTTCCTTTGGATGTTTTTGGTTGTCATTATGATTTAAAAAGAGATGTATAGCTGAAGAGCTAAAGGTTGGAGACTACTGCTTCAAACCCTACTGGAGGCCATTATAGAGGCAGTGATGGGTCCATCCCTAGATGAAACGCCCATGGCTTTGGAATCCACAACAGGCACATATGGAGGGGATGTTCGGGTGTTCACATCATCTCGGTCGTGAACACAAAAAAACAAGCCTGGTCTCAAGGAACTGCAGAGAGAATGGTTTCAATTATCTCCTTAGCTATTAACATATCACAACACTGAACACAATGAGGGCCAAGAGGGAAAATCTAATTGAGATGGAGATCAGTAATGAGCCACAGAGCTCGGGCCCGAGCAATCAATCCTGACTACAGCTCACTTAATGGTGCCGGCCGCTCAGCGGAACGTTCTGTGTCACCGCAGGTAGAAGGAATCATATAAAAGCAGATGGATCAGGTGAAGGGACGGAGTGCAGAAACATGAAGAATATTTAATCCCATTTAACCTGCCCCAAGAAAACAAGACCAGGAGAGAGAATGAACACTCCAGCTAGAGTCTCCCATGTTAGTCATTAACTGCAAGGACTCATGCACTCACCTCTATTACGGCTCAATTACTGTATGAACAACGCCATTACAGACATGGGACCATCTGCATATGCCTCCTATTTCTTTGCCTTTTGTCATATAAGGCTGGGTTTACACTACGTTTTTGCTATCCGTTTTTTTGCCCATTTTTCCATTTGTGTGCATCCGTTTTGATCCGCTTTTCCGTTGACTTCCATTATAAAAAAAACCCACATTGAAACTTTTTTTTTTTAACGTACATAAAAATGTGGTTTTGTGCACCTTAAAAAAAAAAACAGATACGTTCTGGAAAATCGAAACAGAACAGATCTACACACAGGCATCTGTTTTTTTAAGTGTGGCAAAGTTTTGACCTTCCCCCCCCTTCAAGGGTTGGGTCTTCATCAAGCAAGACCCAACTTGGGGTGAAACATTGCCATTAGAGATGAGTGCAACTGGAGCAGCTCAAGTCCGATCATTCAGTATTTGTATACCAGTGGCTGAAGAAGTTTGATGCAACCCTAGGGAATCTGTAGGCCATAGGATGTATCCATGTTTTCAAGGACTCCCTAGGGCGTCATCCAACTTCTCCAGTCACCGGTATTCAAATGCCGAACGATTGGACTTGCGCTGCTCCAGTTGCGCTCATCTCTAGTTGCCATATTTGTATGTATACTGATGCAATAATTAAACATAGACTCTAAAAGGTGCTGGGACCATCACAATCATGGGAACAAAGATTATTTGCCCCCCAAGTGAATGGAGAGGATCTTCCAATGATCCATTCATCCTCTATGGCCCCCAATGAATGAAATGGTGGCCAAGCACTGCTTCATTTATTACGGAGACAATTGATGCCGTGATCCTGGGGGTCCCAGCTGTTTAACCCCCACAAAACAGCCAGTTCAAAGGGAATAACTTTTAATCTTGAGACAATCCCTTTAATTTTTTCACACCTAAAGAAAAATGAGATTATAATCACGTATGAGATGTATCAGCCCCTGCGGCAGTACAGTATGTCATGTTCACAGCAGACTTTCCAGAACAGGGTTAACACATTAAGAAGGACAAATATTCTTGGCAGTAATTTGTTAATGTATCTGCTGGAGGGGAAAGTGGCCTGGTGTCTCCGTGCCGCCTCATGTGGTGCACTACTTAGCGATAAGCTCCTCCGTGCCCCAGGCGAGGGCTGTAACTTCCCGCTGTTGTGGAGCGTCTCTTCTCCTCTTTCCAACTCTGCGGGGAGAACACAAAACAGCATCTCACCAGAACCTAGCAGAGGATATTACATCGGATCCGGGAGGAGACGGAACTGCTGCTCAGGATGAAACTCATGTTGACTTGTTGGTTTATTAGGAGGGAAATTGTCTCACAAGGATAAATTGAGGTTATATTTTAGAAGTTAGGCATGCAATGAATTCATTAGATCCCTTTACAGGAGTAAACATCTGATGTCCCCGAGCCTAGCCACGACGCTTAACCCCTTCATTACGCAGACTATTTTGGCCTTGAGGACAAAATAATTTTAAATTTTTTTTGCATTTTCGTTTTTCCCACTTTGTGTTCTAAGGGCCATAGCTCTTTTAATTTTCCTTGTACAGAGCTGTTTCATTTAATCATAAACGTCCGTTCCCCCTACCTGCTCAAGTTCACACTGCGTTGTGATCATCTCCCTTTTCTCCCAGCATGCTTCTCCTGCCACAGCCTTCTTGCTGTGAGCTGATTCCCTGCTGGTTTGGGCTCCCTCTAGTGGCAGGCATGTGCTTGTTCTCCTGTATTTATAGCTCAGCACACAGGCTCTGGAGACTTCTGGCAAGTTCTCCTAAGGGTATATATAATCTGCACCAGGGCAGTTTCTAAGGCATTTTGGCAACAGGGCGAATCTTGATAAAAGCGCAGCCCTGGGGAAGGAAGGGGGGCTATTATCAAGATTCGGGTTACTAGGAAGAAGCAATGTGTGTATTACGGAATAGAGCAGTGTTGCACCCCTGACAAATAATGTTCTCCTGGGTACAAAAATATCATTCAGTGACTCACAGGCACCCGACAGCACCCGGCCCCAGCGCACTCACCGCAATCTCTTGTGGCCACAAGCATTGTTTTGCTCACGGTCACAAGAGGCCGGCTCTTACTGGCCCCCAGCTGGCTACCGGGGGTGTCCCATCCTATCCCCAGCAGCACGCGCATCAGAGAGCTCCCTGTGCGCATCTGGCTCTTACTTTCGGCACAAGGAGCGCTTCTTAAAGCCCCAGCCCCGACGCAGAGGGAGTTTTCTGATGCGCACGCTGCCGGGGATAACACGGGACACCCCCGGTAGCCTCACATCAGATCAAAGGTCTAGTGTAGCGGTGTTATCCAGTCACAATATGGTGGTATTGATCAGGTCTGGTATGGCAGTGTTATCCAGTCACAGTATGGTGGTATTGGTCAGGTCTGGTATGGCGGTGTTATCCAGTCACAGTATGGCGGTAATTGTCAGGTCTGGTGTGGCGGTGTTATCCAGTCACAGTATGGTGGTATTGGTCAGGTCTGGTATGCCGGTGTTATCCAGTCACAGTATGGCGGTAATTGTCAGGTCTGGTATGGCGGTGTTATCCAGTCACAGTATGGTGGTATTGGTCAGGTCTGGTGTGGCGG
Organism: Dendropsophus ebraccatus; assembly: GCF_027789765.1. Taxonomy (NCBI): domain Eukaryota; kingdom Metazoa; phylum Chordata; class Amphibia; order Anura; family Hylidae; genus Dendropsophus; species Dendropsophus ebraccatus. Next base: position 13,472,430 of record NC_091462.1, on the reverse strand, counting down.
TGTTATCCAGCACAGTATGGCGGTAATTGTCAGGGCTGGTATGGCGGTGTTATCCAGTCACAGTATGGTGGTATTGGTCAGGTCTGGTATGGAGGTGTTATCCAGTCACAGTATGGCGGTAATTGTCAGGTCTGGTATGGCGGTGTTATCCAGTCACAGTATGGTGGTATTGGTCAGGTCTGGTGTGGCAGTGTTATCCAGTCACAGTATGGCGCTGTTGTTCAGGTCTGGTATGGCAGTTTTATGCAGTCACAGAATGGCGGTATTGGTCAGGTCTGGTATGGCGGTGGTAAATGTGACGCCTGGAGCTATTAGCTACCAATCTATTGATCCTGTGGTGAGAAATTTCCTCAGACTATATGCAGATGGCTCGAATTATTGATTCAATGTGGAAATGTCTTTATGTTTTAAGCCGTTCAAAACCAGGAAAAACGCGATTCAGACAATGTTTCTCCATGTAGAGAAAAGCATGTGGCTGAAACCAGCCTCCCATTTCTTCCCCAGTAGTCATGTGCTGTTACCAGGATTAGTGGCCATACACCTATTGGTTACCACATGAGGGTCTGGCATCTGCTGCATGTGGTGACGTACAGTAAAGGTGGGAACGTGGCCTAAGACTGATCAGATATCAATGTGATGTTCAGAAACTAGAAAATCATGAAGCTAATTGGTGAATGAAGATGGGGGTCTGCAGGTGTAGTGCCGGGGGCAGCAGCAGCTGGTAATACGGCCCTGAGTACTGTATATATGGGGGGTCTGCAGGTGTAGTGCCGGGGGCAGCAGCAGCTGGTAATACGGCCCTGGGTACTGTATATATGGGGGTCTGCAGGTGTAGTGCTGGGGGCAGCAGCAGCTGGTAATACGGCCCTGGGTACTGTATATATGGGGGTCTGCAGGTGTAGTGCCGGGGGCAGAAGCAGCTGGTAATACGGCCCTGGGTACTGTATATATGGGGGGTCTGCAGGTGTAGTGCCGGGGGCAGCAGCAGCTGGTAATACGGCCCTGGGTACTGTATATATGGGGGTCTGCAGGTGTAGTGCCGGGGGCAGCCACAGCTGGTAATATGGCCCTGGGTACTGTATATATGGGGGTCTGCAGGTGTAGTGCCGGGGGCAGAAGCAGCTGGTAATACGGCCCTGGGTACTGTATATATGGGGGTCTGCAGGTGTAGTGCTGGGGGCAGCAGCTGGTAATACGGCCCTGGGTACTGTATATATGGGGGGTCTGCAGGTGTAGTGCTGGGGGCAGCAGCAGCTGGTAATACGGCCCTGAGTACTGTATATATGGGGGGTCTGCAGGTGTAGTGCCGGGGGCAGAAGCAGCTGGTAATACGGCCCTGGGTACTGTATATATGGGGGTCTGCAGGTGTAGTGCCAGGGGCAGCAGCAGCTGGTAATACGGCCCTGGGTACTGTATATATGGGGGGTCTGCAGGTGTAGTGCTGGGGGCAGCAGCAGCTGGTAATACGGCCCTGGGTACTGTATATATGGGGGGTCTGCAGGTGTAGTGCTGGGGGCAGCAGCAGCTGGTAATACGGCCCTGAGTACTGTATATATGGGGGGTCTGCAGGTGTAGTGCCGGGGGCAGAAGCAGCTGGTAATACGGCCCTGGGTACTGTATATATGGGGGGTCTGCAGGTGTAGTGCTGGGGGCAGCAGCAGCTGGTAATACGGCCCTGAGTACTGTATATATGGGGGGTCTGCAGGTGTAGTGCCGGGGGCAGAAGCAGCTGGTAATACGGCCCTGGGTACTGTATATATGGGGGTCTGCAGGTGTAGTGCCGGGGGCAGCAGCAGCTGGTAATACGGCCCTGGGTACTGTATATATGGGGGGTCTGCAGGTGTAGTGCCGGGGGCAGAAGCAGCTGGTAATACGGCCCTGGGTACTGTATATATGGGGGGTCTGCAGGTGTAGTGCCGGGGGCAGAAGCAGCTGGTAATACGGCCCTGGGTACTGTATATATGGGGGGTCTGCAGGTGTAGTGCCGGGGGCAGCAGCAGCTGGTAATACGGCCCTGGGTACTGTATATATGGGGGTCTGCAGGCGTAGTGCCGGGGGCAGAAGCAGCTGGTAATACGGCCCTGGGTACTGTATATATGGGGGTCTGCAGGTGTAGTGCTGGGGGCAGCAGCAGCTGGTAATACGGCCCTGGGTACTGTATATATGGGGGTCTGCAGGCGTAGTGCCGGGGGCAGAAGCAGCTGGTAATACGGCCCTGGGTACTGTATATATGGGGGGTCTGCAGGTGTAGTGCCGGGGGCAGCAGCAGCTGGTAATACGGCCCTGGGTACTGTATATATGGGGGTCTGCAGGCGTAGTGCTGGGGGCAGCAGCAGCTGGTAATACGGCCCTGGGTACTGTATATATGGGGGTCTGCAGGCGTAGTGCTGGGGGCAGCAGCTGGTAATACGGCCCTGAGTACTGTATATATAAGGGGGTCTGCAGGTGTAGTGCTGGGGGCAGCAGCTGGTAATACGGCCCTGGGTACTGTATATATGGGGGTCTGCAGGCGTAGTGCCGGGGGCAGCAGCAGCTGGTAATACGGCCCTGGACCTACACACGTATGAGACATGGATAACAGATACCTGTATGGTTCCCACATGTGTAGGACGAGATGAAGGACGGCACCAGTGTACGGATCAATAGACCCGTCAATACTTGATATCTGCTTCATGGTGTTTATTGTTCTTCTATAATGCCAAGGTCATAAGATAATTAAAACGTTCTGTTTCTGAGACTCAGCTAAAGCCAAGACTATTGACTCATATAAGGAGGGTAAACATTGTACTGCTGCCCCCTACTGGTAAAAGAGACTGTATAACACATCCACCTCCCAGGAAAGAAATAAAACCCAATAAAACAGTGTGCCCATAAAACTTCTCGTCTTTATTGAATATCCATAAAAAGCAGCACTTCATCAATGATTAAAAGGAGACTGTGTTAACACCGACGCGTTTCTATTACCACAGGGATTTATTAATCATAGTACAGTCTATTAATAAAGATAGCAGAGCGTGACATCTTCCAATCAGGACGACTGGATGACATCATAACGACATAAATAACATATAATACAAAGATCTTGTGCAAAACGTTAAAAAACACAGTAAAAAAAAACTGTTAAAGTGTTTTGGTTTTTTATTTTTTGGTGGCAAATTCACTAATATGTTCTATCGCCCCCAGTAACTCTGGAAGGTTTTTCACATGGCAAAACTAAGACCCGACCTTCCTACCACACTGGAAGTGGCTGATATTTAGGCTCTGTTCACACAAGGTACGGACAACGGCCGCTGTTTGGCACTCAAAAAAGAGAGGTTTTTGTAATAGGTGTCAAACAACGGCCGCTGTTGCCTTGAAAAATTGCATTGAAATCAATACACAACGGATGGAAATAATTAACATGTGAATTTTTAGTAGCAAACTGCGGCCGTTGTTTAATACATGGTGTGAACAAGGGTTGTTGTTTGCATTGACTTCAATGTAACTCACTTCATTATGAAAAGAACGGCTATCGTTTTAATTGAAAACAACGGACGTTCTTTTCATAGAAAGTACATTGTGTGGACATTTAACATTTAATGGCATTATTTTAAAACCGTGGCCGTTGTGTGGAAATAAACGCCGTTATTTGCCATTAAAGGACAGTTATCCGCTAAACTTCAGCAGTGTGTGAACATAGCCTTTCTCTCTTTTCAATCCAATCCTGGTTTTAGTTGCAAACTTCTGCATGTGAACATGGTGGTTTGCTTAACGAATTTGTCGGTTGGGGCGGGTTTTAAAGGATACACCCATGACACGCCCCTCTTTTTCTTTTTTAGAAAAAATGTTAGGTTGGTCAGGTTTTTGCATAATTTGTATGGCACACCTTTAGGAATGCTCCCGGCAGATTGCCTCCTATTCCTCAGCTGTGTCAGCCTGGCACATGGGCTGGATCATTAATCACCTGTGCAATGTTCAGCATGGAGAAAATGTTTCAGTGGCATTTCTAATGATGAAGAGGGCAGGGAGGAGGGACGGAGGGGTGGTGCAAAGTTAGGGTACAGATACTTCCGTAGGGCACGGGGCTGTAAGTTTAAAAGTTAATTTTTAGGACAATAACTGCATCACCTGCCGAACGGACCCCAGGACAGATCTTGGATTAAAAGCAGCTATTCGAAGGTACAAGTGGTTGGGGGGGGGGGGGGGGGCAGATTGTGGGTACAGAGTCACTTTAAGTTAAACTTACATAAACTGACAGGGGGTGGGGAAGATTATGCCGCCACCTCGGGGACCACAGAATCTGCAATACCCCTGTGGCAGAAGCGTCCCTGCTGGCAGTCTGTATACTGCATCTAGTGGATTGTGGGAATCTGTGGGAATTGTTCCCTGTATACCGGCTTCAGCGTTGTCATTGTGCACTGATGGAAAGCTCAATAAAGAAGGAACCTGTTTCTCCTGTCACGGCCTCTGAGGGGGTAAGCTGATCTCTCCCACACTTGTTTCCTTACAAAAGGCCGAATGTTCCTTTAAAATAGCAATATGGTATCTATACAGCTGTTCACACCGAGAGCCTTTTTGTCTGTACCATATATACAGTGTGCAGTATATACGGTGTGTGCTGGCTCCGTGTGGTGCTGCTCTTCTGGGTGTTGGGGGATGGTGGACAGCACAGCTTGGTGGTACCACAGGACTCTTGGGGTTGGTGTGGATAGTATGTGCACAGGAGGTGTCTGACTGCTGGAGCAGTATGGGTGGCAATGCCAGTACTTATCAGCTGCTGTATATCGTGTGTTTTTCAACCAGTCTGACTCATTACTTTCTGCTGCCACCTCTATCCATGTCAGGAACTGTCCAGAGCAGGAGAGGTTTTCTATGGGGATTTGGAAGTTCCTGACATGGACAGAGGTGGCAGCAGAGAGCACTGTGTCACACTGGAAAGAATACACCACTTCCTGCAGGACATATAGCAAATGATAAGTATTGGAAGACTGAATATTTTTTGTTTAAATGGAAGTAGATTACAAATCTATATAACTTTCTGAAACCAGTTGATTTGAAAGAAAAAAAAACATTTCGCTGGTGTACCCCTTTAATTGCAAACCATATTTGAACTGAAGACATTAGTGGTGCTGTCTTTGGAAGAAAGTGGCCATGTTTTTCTAATCCTGGATAACCCTTTTAATAGTAGGAGCAGAGGGGAGGTGTTAAAAGGCATTAGTATCGGTACCACTAGGAGTATGGGGTCAGCACATGTACAATTGCCAATCGCTTGGGTTGCCAGTGTATTTGTCTGAGCTGTTGAACATATAACTCCAACACCAGCGCCATACGTTTTTCTTCATATATATATATATATATATATATATATATATATATATATATATATATATAATCCACTCTTAAACCAAAGCAAATTTTCCCATAAGAAATCATAGAAATGCAGACAATTGGTTCCATACCCCAAATCTAATGATTTATTATTCTGAATAACATGTAAAACAGATGAAGCAAAGATTCAGAAACAGCAGAATATGTGATATTATAAGTTACTGTACAGGAATGGAGAGGATGGGAAACACAAGGGCGGACAGAGACTGCAGGGAGCATGAAGGAATGAGCAGGACAGATGTGGGCACATACATGCAGCACTCTCTGTCCAGGGAGAAAGGAGTTACAGCTATGGAGAGATTACCTCCACAGTCCTGTCCCCTGATGTAAGCCCCAGCCTGAAGTGGATCTGCCATGATTCGCTATGCAGACCATGCCCCTCCCCCACTCGCAGTCCCACCCAGTACAGGGAGCTCTTACACCAAAGTGTAACACAAGTGCCACCTTAGCCACCAATTTCCTCTTATCGGGTGAGGAGGATACTCGGGTCAGTAGTCTGTAGTCAGCATCTGTCAAGAACACAGGTGTCAAAATCAGGCTCTCCAGCTGTTATAAAACTACAACTCCCATCATGCCTGGACAGCTGAAGCTTTAGGAAGCATAGCTGTGTTGTTGCCTGTTGATCCAGTATAGATGGCCCGCTATCTAGTGGGCTACTATCTGCTGTCAGGTATAGGATGGCCATGTGGTCCTCTCCATAGTATAAATGTTCAGAATATGTTAAATGCCTGTATAATTCTCCATCCGAGATTCCATAGTTATGACTGTGCAAACAAAGACCCACTGTCAGCAAATGTCATGTGTCTGAGAACATGGAGAGCCGTAAGGGTATGTCATCTCAACCACTATTCTACTAACCAGATTAGAACTAAAAATCCTATAAATGAAAAAAAAAAACGAAAAAAAAAACAAACTATAATGTTATGTAAGGTTCAGTATGAGCAAGGGACTAAATTGCATTTATATGAGGATTATACGCAAATACCATGAGCCTCTTAAAGAGGTTTTCCAGGAAAAAAACCTGTCCTATCTGCGGGATAGACTATCAATTGTTTTATTCTGGAAAACCTCTTTAAAGGAGAAATCCGGCCTCTCCTGTTTTTTTTTTTTTTTTATAATTTAAGGGGCACAGAGGCAAATAACAAAAGATACTAACTCACCTCTCTCCATGCCTCTCCGGCGCTCCCGAAGCAATCCCCCCAGCTAATGGATTGGCCGCTCAGCCAATCCATGACTGAGGTAGGACGCCGCTCCAATGACAGATTGGGCGAGCGGGCCATCCATCAGCCGGGACAAGTATCTCCCCCCCCCAAATCGTAATCGGAACTAGGGGTCCTGGGCCGGTCAGGCAGTGCATCGCAGGCACGGGGAGAGGTAAGCAATGCTTCATTGTTACTCTCTCCCCTGCCACCATGCAAAAGTTATCTGAGGCCGGACTTCTCTTTTAGGCTGGTTTCACACACAGCAGTTTTAGACCTGATCCATCCATGGCCTTCCAACCAGTTTGGCTTTGGGACAAACTCAGGAGCTATGCATATACCCATGCTGTCAGTTTCCAGATCACACATGGAGTGCATACATACCTAGTGCTGTGCTGTGTGATCCAGCCTTCTGCCCCGCCTCCTACTGCTGTCAATCATTCTAGAGGAGGCATGGCCTGAAAATACTGCCGGATGCCAGATCACACAGCAGCACAGAAAATAGGTATGCACTACATGTGTGATCAGGAAATATCCATGCTCTCAGTCTCCCTTTGCTATCGGCTATACATCCCCTTTATAAAGAGGACGATCTGTGGCTGATAGCAATAAATGTTAAAGCCTGCACAAAAGATGGGATCAGCTGAGTATCGGGTGTTTCCCCATCATCAGCTGCTCGCTGTCACTTTTACACAGGCCAATTATAGGCCGAAAGAGCGTTCCTAGCGACACTCCTGGACAATAATCGGCCCATGTTAAAGGCCCTTAAATGCCATCCCTGTGTGGATAGCGGCTGGCCAGGCAGTCCCGGCAGACACAATGGTTTAACATTAGATTCTGATAGATGAGTTCTGGCACAGGCTCAGGGTTATCAGTCTGGATCGTCTCAGGGAGTCACCTATAGGCCACACTGGGAACTGCAGCCACAAGAGTTAGGAGGACTGAAACTGAAAACTTGGACCTGATGTTACAGTTTTAGAGTTAATTGAATGTTACTCCCATCATGCTTTAGGATGAAACACGGATTTATCATTGACCTTTCCACATACAAGATGCAAGGATAGTAATCATGGGAACTTGTCATTGACTTAGACGATAATAACTTTCCTCGCAGAGAGTGGCTCCATCCTGGAGATAAGCCACAGGCACATAATAGGGCAGGAATTTTATTTCTGGCTGAAACCATTAAATGACTCTGATATGTCATATCCCATCAAAACCATTACGTTACAACATGGGTGTGTCTGCAAAACCAGTCAGGTGGCTGCCAGGAGCATCAAACATAATAGGAGAACTGGGTAATCCCATGTGACACATGACAGAATAAAGGAAATGAACCCAACTAATTATCATCTACATATAAATACTGCGCTGTAATTATACCAAGTGTCAGTGAATACAAATAGTAACTCCAAAAATCCAGGAGTCCCGTAAAGTTCTGACTAGGGATCTTTACTGCTGGCCAAGTCCTCTTATCATGCCTCATGTACTACAGCCGGTTTTCAGGTTCTCATTGGTTAATCTTATTAAAAGTCTTGTTTGTTTCTGAAATCCCATTCTGAAAAGACCCTTGGTAGGGCAGCTTGAGGTAATAGTGGTGAAGGGACCTTGGTAGGGCGGCTTGAGGTAATAGTGGTGAAGGGACCTTGGTAGGGCAGCTTGAGGTAATAGTGGTGAAGTTCCCCTATCCAGCGTAGCCATCTGTGATAGTTGTACCAAACCTGATTTCAGAACATCCCATGGTGGCTGTAACCTTATGGTTCTCCTACTGATTCCATCCCTGTAGTTATCCTTGTAGATCCACTTTTGTGCTTCTTCTGTTGACCCAGCCTAGTTGGCTAATCTTGTGGTTCTACAGATGTTTTGGATCTTATTGTTCTCCTCTTGATTTCAGTTTTGTTGTACCTCTAGTGGTTCTCCTGGTGTTCCAAGTCCTGAGGTTCTCCTCGGTTCCAGGGTTCTAACCTATCATAGGCGTTTTCAACCCTATTGATTACCTAGTAGTTCTAGCCTTCTGGTTCTCCTTGGGGTTCTAGGCCTATGATTTTCTTGTAGTTCCAGCTTTGTGGTTACCATAGATTTTTTTTTAAACTCTAGTGCCAGCCTTATGTTCTCCTACTGAGTCCTCATTTGTTGTTCTCCTAGTGGTCCTAGCCTTATGGCTCTCCTCATGGTTCCAGCTTTCTTTCCTTTGTTTTGTTTTTATCATAGTATTCAAATCCTATAACCCTTTTGTTTTTCTTATGGTTCTGTCCTTGTGGTTCTCGCGGCGGTTTTAGTTTTATGGTTTTTCTGGAGATCTCAGCATTTAAGTTTTCCTAATTTTAGTGTCCCAGAGTGGGTGTACCACTACTGTTCCTAGCACACCTGTCATCAGGTACTATGTATTTGTATGCTCTGGGCTAAAGGTCTGCACTTTACTACTTTGCCACTAGGTGTCTCACCATTCCTGTTTTTCTTGCACAGCTGAATGTATTAAATGGGTTAACACTGCACTTGTTCTATACTGTTTGTCCAATCCTTGAGCTGGGTACCTCACACATTTCCACCTATTCCACACCAAGGTTCAGTCCTTTCCAGAAAGTTCCTCACCAATAGTAGACAAATCACTTCCTCTCCTATAAAGCTCCCTGTATGTTCCTGGGTGAGTCAGTTCCAAATCTAGTTTAGTCAGTATAGAGAGTGTATGCAAGAGCCTGTTCCCGCTGAAGGTTCTCCCAGAGCCTGGCCTGGAGGCCAGGTCCCCTCACATGGATTCTGTGTTACAGTTGATTCTTCTTAATTATTCCTACAAGAGAAGTATGCAGTGCTAAAGCCTTAGGTTTGGAGTTAACTTTGAGAGAGTTAACTTTGTCTACATCAGGGGTGACTATTACTTCTTTCAAGTCAGGACATTCCTACAGCTTCTTGGGTCGTCTGTAGTGGAGCAAAGAGCAACTACTGCCAAAGTATTCCATTGATATTCGCTAAGTCATCTTGGGTAATCTTAAGTGACTACCTACTCCCGGTTGTGCAGATCTCGGGCCCGTGCTACCAGATCTGGCACTCTGTCATCTCTCTGGCATGAGGCAGTATTCTCCACACAGTGAGTATGGGTTATTCTGCTATCAGGCTTTCTTCAGTCCAGTCACCCTGAGTTCTGCTACTTCCTAGGTAAATAAACCTTTATATACCTATATGTGGAGCTTTTCTTATGCAATCTATGGGTATGTTCCCACCACGGGACACAATTAATCAGGAAAAAGTGTCTGACTATTGATAATGATAAGATCAAGAATAACTGAGAACATATAGGCCTATTGGTGTATACAGGAGATATGTAAAGCTGCCAAGAATGAACAATCGCCTTTTTCACTGCCTTTTTCTTTCTCTGTGGACGTTAAGCACGTGTAAGGTGACCTGACTTCCGCCACCCTTAGTGATTGCGATCTTTAGTTCATGTTTCATTTGCCTGGAAACTTGAAGCCGGGAGCAGGTGAACACCCAAGGCCAAGTGATAGAGCGATCCCGATCATTATCTCAGCAACACGTATAGGATTCCAGCGGTTACGAACACCTTGCAAGGCGTATGGCAGCTCTAAGAGGTATTGCCATGTCTAGAGAATTCACAAGAGAAAAAAGCATAATGTAAATGGATATTCTCCATCTCTAGATCCCCATTTACTGGACACAGTGACCTTCTGCCATATTGGTTGTCATTTAGCTTTCCCAGAAATGTGGAACAACAAACAAAGGAAACAACAAAATAGCATAAGAATGACTCAAGAATTTATATTTCCTTTTTTTTTTTTTTTTTTAATATAGATATATTTTCGTGTAGATGTTCTATGCGGCAGTTTAATGGATAACAGTGAATCATAGGACAAGAAGGAAAACTTATTGTGACCCTTCATTAGAGAGTAGCGCAGCTGTTTATTGTCGTCCTTGGCGCGCTCTCTCAGTCTCTCTATGTATTTTCTTTGTGAAAGGGAAATATAGTAACAGAATGATCTGCAGATCATGACGTAAGAAATAGAGATGAGCGAACCTCGAGCATGCTGGAGTCCATCCGAACTGGATCGTTTGGCATGTGATTAGCGGGGCTGTTGAAGTTTGATAAAGCTCTAAGGTTGTCTGGAAAACATGGATACAGCCAATGACTATATCCATGATTTCCACATAGCCTTAGAGCTTTATCCAAGTTCAGCAGCCACCGCTAATCAAATGCTGAACGATCGGGTTCGGATCGACTCCAGCATGCTCCAGGTTCGCTCATCTCTAGTAATAAAACACCTGAAAACTGGAAAATTATAGGACTTTCTGTTTTATCGAAAGTCGGATTAGTGGAGTTTATTTGTATCACTGTTTTCATGTTGTCCCAGCAGTAACATCACAGCCAAATTACTATCATATGCAGCTTGGTTCTGTAGATACTACATGTACAGTATTAATAACAAACACCATTAAATTATATAGGCTACAGAACACCCGCCATATAGAGATAATAGAATAGTAGAATTTCAAGCTGAACTGTGATTGTCAACTGTGACTCCAGGTGGAATTGGGGAAAATAAGTATCAAAAATGTCTGGTCAAAAGAGATTATTATTGCCTCCTATGTACAAGAATATAACTGCTATAATACTGCCCCTATGTACAAGAATATAACTGCTATAATACTGCCCCAATATACAGGGATATAACTACTATAATACTGCTCCTATATACAGGAATATAACTACTATAATACTGCTCCTATATACAAGAATATAACTACTATAATACTGCTCCTATATATAAGAATATAACTACTATAATACTGCTCCTATATACAAGAATATAACTACTATAATACTGCTCCTATATACAGGAATATAACTACTATAATACTGCTCCTATATACAAGAATATAACTACTATAATACTGCTCCTATATACAGGAATATAACTACAATAATATTGCCTCATATATACAAGAATATAACTACTATAATACTGCTCCTATATACAAGAATATATTTTCTATAATACTGCTCCTATATACAAGAATATATTTTCTATAATACTGCTCCTATATACAAGAATATATTTTCTATAATACTGCTCCTATATACAAGAATATATTTTCTATAATACTGCTCCTATATACAAGAATATATTTTCTATAATACTGCTCCTATATACAAGAATATAACTTCTATAATACCGCTCGCTAGTCTTTCCTTTTCCTCATTGAATAGACCTGAATGTACTGTAATAATGATCTCAGTGATCCCGGGCTCCGGTTATATATATATACTCTGTAGTCATCTCCCAGTGAGTCTTTATGACAAAGTTGTGACAATAATTATGTCAGACAGTAATTTCAGGGTTTTACTAATACTTGAATAAGCCGCAATCTATTATCTAATGCTGAATCCTGAGGACTTGTGATTTATGGAGCTTTCTCCGGCTGTTTGTCTCCACGAAGGGAACATTTGCAATTAACATGATACAATATAATTCACTCCCTGCATTAATGTATCTAGAATAAATGGTGACATAAAGAAACGCTCCGATCCTACACAACATGGGTGAGCTTAAATCGTGCCTTCCATAGAAATAAAATTAATTTTTTTTTACATAATTAGGCTCATTTTTAAGGTAGTTTTTGTCTGTGAGAAGGTTATTGTAAATGATGGATGTACAGGGAAATTCTATTGATTTAATCTGATTATATCAACGGTTCATTAGGAGCACATGAAGCAATAAACACCAATATACAAGTAGCAAATAATATCACCATATATATTACCGCCATACTGTTAGTGAGCAAACCCAGTATACAGAGACCGGTGTTACCAATATTACCAGTATACAAGTAAGAAATAATACTTCTACATTATGTCACGACCATGTAATGACTAATATCACTGTACTGCCTGAGAGTGACAGTCTGGTCCTTAGGGGGATAAGTTAAATTAGTTTTGTAAACGAGCACCTGAACAGCATGCAGTACTCGTTCAAGTATCGAGTAATTTAGAGTAGCCCAATACCCGAGTGAATACTATACTCAACGGAGCATGCTCACTCATCTCTAATAACAACATTCTCTCTAAGTAGTGACCATATAGAGGTATATCCAAGCTCAGCACAGGTTCTGAAGACCTTATAAGTGATTATGGTGCAGTTACATCCAGTGACTTACAGGGGGTGTCTTCTCTGCATGAAGTGCAAGAGATGTTTTTGCCAATCAAAGTTGTTGGCTTTTCCTTTTCTTCTCCATTTGGCTGAACCATCATGAAAACCTCTTCAACCACAACACGGTCTCTGCAGAATCTGCAAAACAAACATTCTAGGCTTCTCACTCCAGCATCATCCTTACCTCTATATCAACTCCCCATCTGTATTGCTTCACACAGTAACAGTTCTTCCTCTGTGCTCTAATATAGGTAGTTAGGCTTAATTTGTGCCTCCAAATCCTAGACAGGCCATTCTGTGGCATCATATAATATAGGCCCCTTCTGTTCCCTCATATAGTAAAGGCCCTCTCTGCTCCCATATAGTATTAGGCCCCTCTGTGCATCCATATACTAGTTAGACCTCGCTGGGCTTCATACAGGGGCTAGATGGCTCTGTGCCCTGATATAGCAGTTAGGTCCCCTCTGTGCATCTATAGAACAGTTAGGCTATACCCCCGCAGTTCTTATCCCACCCAGTATGTAATATCCCCCATATAAACACCCCCACTTGTAGGTAATCCCTGGTCAGTTAGCCTCCCCAGTAATCCTTTATGTAGGTAAACTTCCTACAAGTATACTGATATTAGTTGAGATGGGATTACACCATTAGGAGTTTGTACCAGTTACAGCTATCACACAATTCAGAATTAGAGGAACATTCTATCACTATTGTTACATAACATCCTGAATACAAATAAAGAAAGGAAATGATTATGACAGTGACAAAGAGAACAAGGTGACGATGAGTCAAAGCAAGTGAAAACCGCAGAGCTTTGTGTTTGTTACTGGAGAACATAGCTGGAACATAGAAACAAGGCTGAAAATAGTCGCTGCTAAAGCCGGATCTATTCTACAGGCCATAGACTCCATCTGTTCTCAGCCCAAGAAGAAAGCTACAGTCACGTTATGTTTACGGTACTCCCATCAGGCTGTACATTGACATCCTAGGGGTACTAACATGTTGCTCATAGGCTTATAGGCATCAGTGGGGTGTATGTATTCTGATATTGACTATGTTAGATCTATTTCCTGATATACAGTATATCCTGTGACCAAGACACAGACGGCCTATGCGTTCAGTATTGGAACAAATGTTGTCCCAACCAGATCAGGTTTGGCCCTTTTGAATCCTAAAGTCCCATCGGCAATACATTGGGCTACATGTCGGCTTCCCTTTTTAACAGGATGCCAAATTACAAGCCAAGGATCCCTGAAATGTGATGTGAATAGGGGCCTAAACAGCAGATTCTACAGATTCAAAGACATCTCCACTTCAGATCTTAGTATCTTTACTAGGAAACAGCGTCGGACTGGGGTATCTGGGGCCCACCGGAGGAAATCATCCTGGGGGCCCACCAATGAGAAACAACATGTCAGTCAGTGTTAGTGCAGGTTCTAAAGCTGGGGGCCCACCGGAGGATTTTTTTTTACCTTTATCCTCGGCACAGTTTTCATGATATTAAGAGTTGAATCCTTATGCTATTAAGTCGTTTTGGTGCACTGGGCGGTGGACTACAACCCCCAGTGCACTGATCTGCCCCTGGCCGACCCACTTGCTGATATTCTTTAGGAGAGGCGGGCCAACTGGGGGTGGATCAGTTCACATGGGGTGGTAGACCAGACCCTTGTGCACCAAAATGACTTATTTACATACGGATTAAACTCCTAATATCCAGGAAATTGTGCAGAGGATGAAGGTAAAAAATGTCATCCTCAGCGCCCCGTGCGTTATAGGGAGATATCAGTGTAATGGTTGTCGGCATGGATGTTGGACCCCAGCAAGTAATGGCTGCATCAGGAAGCTAAGTTTAAGGGGCCACTGGTCATCACCAAAACCCGTTGCAAGGCAGGATGGTCTTGCTGCAGCAGGAGACCCCCCCGGTCGCTACCCCTGGTATGGCTTGCTTGCAGTGGTGGGTGAGCTGCAGAAACGTAGATGGGAACGCAGACAGCCAGGAACAGCTGCAGAGGATGGGACAACGGGCACGCAACAAAAACTGGAACATAGGCAGGATCATGGGCAGAACAACTAACTGAGGTAAGACGTCAGAGGCTCCAACAGGGAAGCCAGGGCAGGTGCATGTATTTCTAGTAAAGAGGTGCTGGGTATTATCCAATTAAGGGTGCACTGGCCCTTTAAATCTAGCTGAGCCACTGCATGTATGCCCTAAGAGGTGGGGAGGCATGCACCAGCGAAGGAGGACTATGCACAGAACAAGAGCAGGTTAGGAGTCCTGGCTGCAAGCGGAGTCAAGTCCCAACATCGGGGACACGACATCCACCGGGCGGAGGAGCAGACTTAGCAGTGACCGATGG
Source organism: Dendropsophus ebraccatus (assembly GCF_027789765.1). NCBI lineage: Eukaryota > Metazoa > Chordata > Amphibia > Anura > Hylidae > Dendropsophus > Dendropsophus ebraccatus. The sequence continues at coordinate 13,457,349 of NC_091462.1, read as the reverse complement.
TACAGGTAGGTGCTGCCGCTGTGACAATCAGCAGGTTAGATACTTCTAACCTGCTGATAGTTTTCCTTTAAACGGGTTTCTGTGCCGTTTATACTGTTGACCTATTCCCAGGATAGGCCATCAAAATCAGATACCTGGTGGCTTCCCCACCAATCAGGAAGTAGAGATGGAAACAATTATTCATAGTTAATACATGTGGGTTGTGATACTTACAGTATATAGGCACTGACACTTGGGTTCATCACCCCTGATGAAGCTGTGCGGGAGGCGGCAATACACGTGGGATTCAATAATAGTTATTTCATATAGGTCTAGAACCTTACATGACATGCTGGTATACTTTTAAATGGTTTCTATATATTTTTTAGTGTGTCCTTTACATTCAGGTCTCTGTTATGTATTTAACCAGTTCTTCATTCACGTTTTTTTTATTTTTTTTATTAAAGTTGTATAAAATTTTGCCATTTGGGCCCTTCCCATGGGTTCTACCCATTACTGGGTCATCAATAAAAAAAAGTTCTAGAAAATCGTCATATCATTCAGTGTGTACAGAAAGTAGTGCACAAAACCCATCCACTTGGTAACCCTAGAAGATGACCCCCCCATCCCCCCCCGCACTACACACAGCATATATTTATTCCAACTCCGCTAACACTGAATTTGATTTACAGTAAAATGGGATAATAAATATTACAGGTGAGAAGCCGACTCTTTAATGTATTAAATTATCGGAAAAAGTACAGGGACAAACCAATAAAATAAAAATATAGAGATATTATACAGAGAACGGCAAAATAACCTTGTGAAGAAAACAGTTTTCTAAGGACATTGATTTTTTTCTTGTCACTGTTGTTACCATTAAAATACTTACTCTGACTTCGCCTATAATAACATAAACTAGAAAATTCTGTCAGACGATATGTATACCAACCAACAGGGGCCAGAGGTGGAGGGGCCCGCCCGATCATGTGTGGTAAGGGCCCACCATGTAGACCATGTAGACCTGGTAGTATTTAGTTTTGAGTTTGATAATATGCTGTATGAATGTGTATGCAGGGAGCTCCCTCTAGTGGTAAGCGTAGAAAACCTGTACTTTATTTTTGCTTTAAATGTGTTTATTGAAAGGATTTTTCTTTTAACAGAAAGGAATAAGAAAGAAAAGCAGAACAATGTGGAAGGCGCAACAAGCTTCCATAAAAGTCATTGTGAACAAATACAATATGTAGAGCACACAAAAGAAAATAACATAACATAACATACGGCCCCAGTAGTGATATAGAAATTATAGATGCAAGAAGTGACCGTTAAGGTAGCGAACAACAAGTATAAGCATCTCCATTGTTGTCAGCCTATACTTTTCTGATATATTAATAGTCATTCAGCCATTGAAACAAAGCCGTTACTAACTTGTTGACAACTTCAACCAAAAAAGGTGAATAAAACTAATGTTACAAGAAGAATATAAAAGTATTAGAGAGAAAAGAAGAGAGCAAGGAGGAGAGAAAAAAGCCAAAGAAAGAAACGGGAGGGGGGGAGGGAAAACAAGGGGGAAGGGGAAGCAACGGAAGGGGAAAAAGGGACAGGCCGTGAGCTGACGCTATCAAAGAGCAAGGGTGTGTTCTGAACTCAGGGGGAGGCTAGCCAGGAGCCCAAATCTGGGCTATCACGGAAGGTCAGCCATACCATCCATGTTCGGTTAAACCGGTCATTACGATTGGCATCCTCTGCCACCATCTCTTCCATTCGCATAATGTAGTTGACCTCAGAGACCCATTCCACAAGGGAAGGAGCAGTCGAGGATCTCCAATGACGAGGGAGCACCACTCTAGCGGCAGTCAAGAAATGCCGGAGTAGGCCTTTTTTGATTGAGGAGATAGCACCCGGGATCATGGAGAGGAGGCCAATTTGGGGCAATACCGGTATTGAGTTGACGGTCAGGGTGTTATAAAGTTGGAATATTTTAGGCCAATATCTGTCGAGATGTGCGCAACTCCACCAAATGTGCAACATGGCACCAGGTTCTGAGGAGCATCTCCAACAGAGGTCCGACACAGAGGGGAAGATCGAATGCAGCAGAGATGGGCATCGATACCAGCGCGTCAATATTTTATAATTTTTTTTCCTGCGCATGGCATGCCATTGGAAGTTTATGTGTGAACAAAAAGCATCTGTTCCAGTCAGATGTACTGAGTTGTACATTCAATTCACGTTCCCACGCCTGTGTAAAACAAAGAGATGTGGAGCATGTAAGAGAGCCAAGAATGGCATATATCTCAGAGAGAAGGCCATGCGGAGGGCTTGTCTGCGTTATAACCACCTCCAAATCAGTGAGGTCCTGATGCAAAACCTGCGACCGTGGGAAGGACGTTAAAAAACGATTGTAGTTGGAGGTACTCCAGCCACAGGATGCGCCTATCCGGGTGAAAGTCTTTAAGTTGTGTAAATGTGGGCAAAGTCGTCCGTCCTGAGGTAAGGTGAGTCAGCCTCGGAAATGTGTTCCTATCCCAAGCAAGAAACCTGTCCTGCCTGAGTACAGGTGGAAAGTCAGGGTTGTCAAAGAGGGGTGTTAATGGGCCAGGTCGATGGGAAAGGGAGCCGCTAGGTAACATTCTGTTCCAAAGGGAGAGAAAATGCCTAGTTAGGAAAGGTAAGGCCGTTTGTCAATCCATGGGAGAGAACTCAGTGCCCATGGGGATAGGTACTCTTCTATAGTAATCCACTGTTTGAGATCTTGGGACCTATGCCAGTCTACCACCCGCATAAGGACAGATGCCCTGTAATATGCTTTAAAATCTGGGAGGCCCGCTCCTCCAGTCTGCTTAGATTGGCAAAGAGTTTTAAGACACACGCGGGGGCGAGAAGTACCCCAAATGAATTTGCTAATGGCTCTATTAAGTTGGACAAAAAAGGCGTTGGGGACCTGTATAGGTATCGTCTGAAAAATGTAAAGGAATCGTGGCAGTATATCCATTTTAATTACATTTATGCGGCCAAACCACGACAATAATTTGAGATTATATTCCTGGAGGGAAGATTTAGTTTTGCTAAGAAGGGGTTCGTAATTCAGCTTATACAAAAGGGTGAGGTCAGTTGGGATTTGTGTGCCTAAGTATTTAATCGCGGTCTTTTCCCACTTAAAGGAAAAATTTGGCTTTTAGAGAGAGCACCGTAGCCGGAGGAAGGGACACATTCAATGCTTCTGTTTTGGTATAATTAAATTTGAAGTTGCTAACCTTGCTAAATTTGTCCATTTCTGAGATTATGGACGGGAAAGAGGTATGTGGGTCTGTAACATATAATAAGAGGTCATCCGCATACAAGGCCAATTTATGGTGGTTAGGCCCACAGCTACATGTTCCATCACCAGGGTGTATAACAGAGGTGACAATGGACACCCCTGTCGAGTGCCATTGTGAATAGGGAGGGGATCTGAAAGGATTCCATTTGCTCTAACCCTCGCGGAGGGGTTACAATATAGTGCCATGATCCGAGATACCATGAGGGGGCCCATCCCAATTTGGCAGAGAGCATGTTCCATAAAGGCCCAGTGCACTCTGTCAAATGCTTTTTCGTCATCGACTGAAACCAGACACATAGGCACTTTTCATTTTTGGGCAAGTGAGACCAATAGCAAAGTTTTATTGGTGTTGTCTCTCGCTTCTCTGGATTTGATGAAACCCACTTGATCATTAGATATAATAGAAGGGAGCAAGAGAGAGAGAGAGACGGTTAGCTATGAGCTTTGAATACAATTTGATATCATTATTGATCAAAGAAATGGGTCGAAAGTTAGAGCAAGCGGTCGGTTCCTTCCCCGGTTTTGGAAGTACTGTGATATGGGCTTCCATAGCCTGTGCTGGAAAGGGGGACAGTCGTGTAACTGCGTTAAAAACCCTGACGAGAAAAGGTGAGAGGAGAGAGGAGAACAATTTATAAAAACGGATGGTGTAGCCATCCGGGCCAGGGCTTTTGCCCGTTGGAAGAGATTTAATAGCATCAGTAATCTCAATCTCTGTAAAGTCTTCCTCAAGAGAATCCACCTCTTCAACCGAAAGGGTAGGTAAGGCCGTGTTTGAGATGTAATCCTGTATGTTATGTTGGAGGACGTGTGGTGGGCCGTTGTGAAAGTGGCCACGAATATTGTACAGGTCATTATAATAACCTCTGAAGGTGTCCGCGATAAGTGTCGGGTCATGAATAGGGGGTCCCTGTGGGGGATGAAGTTTGGGTATATAGACTGTATTGGTACGAGGATGAAGCAACCTCGCAAGTGCTCTACCGCATTTGTCTGCATTTTCGTAAGCATAACGTCTCATCCGGTCCCTAAATCTGGTGTACTTCTGATTCAGTAAGGTCTTTAATTTGTCCCTGGCAGTTGTTAGGTCAGCTAACGTTTGGGGTGTCAGAGTGGTTTTGTGTGAAGCTTCCAAGTCCCGTATTTGTGTCAGGAGGCGGGATATTACCACTGCTCGTTCCCTCTTGAGTCGGGAACCATGCTTGATAAGTACCCCACATATAACGCATTTTAAGGCCTCCCATTGGTACAGGAGAGCAGTGTCGTCATTGGCATGGTCAGAAATGAAGTCTTTTATTGTGTTCTGCATCTCAGAGACACACAACTGGTCCTTAAGGAGATTTTCATTTAGCCTCCAGGAGTGAAAAGCTGTGGCAGAGCCCGGAATCTCTATGGAGCAGAACACCGGTGCATGGTCAGACCAAAACACCGACCCAATGTGGGACTGTGGCTGCCAGGTGAGTAAGTGATGATTTACCAAGAAAAAATCTATCCTGCTATATAACGCGTGCAGTGGGGAGTATAGGGTGTAGTCCCGATCAGTTGGGTGCAAAATTCGCCAAATGTCCACCAACTGAAGTGAGTCGATAGTGGTCGTCAGTTTTTGCATATGGGACAGCGGTTGACGGCCTCCACCGGAGGAAGAATCCAGAGCCGGATCAAAAATGAAATTAAAATCCCCTCCAACAATTAAAAGGCCCTCCGCAAAGCCTTCCAACAGTCGCAGGTACCGATGACAGGTTTTAACTTGGTCCTGATTTGGGAGATAAAAGCAAGCAAGCGTGAATATTTTAGACTGGACAGACAACTTTAAAAACACATACCTCCCCTCTGTGTCGACCCTCGTGTCTAACACCTCGTGACGTATCGATCTATGGATGCCAATACTAGCCCCCTTAGACTTTGATTCAGGGTTCGTGCTGTGATGCCACACAGGATAGTGCCTATTGGAGAACTGGGGCAGGTGATGTGTTTTAAAATGAGTCTCTTGTAAAAAAAGGAAGTGGACATGTTCCTTATGCATATTGTAACAGATTTGAGAGTGCTTCTCAGGAGTGTTAAAACCCCTAACGTTCAGGGAGCACAGCTTGAGGGATGCGGCCATGTCGGATAAGGGTTAAGGACGGGAGGGGGGGGAGGGAAGGAAGGGTTAGGCAGGTTAGGGAACAGACAGAAGTGAAGAAAAGTAAGTAGAAGAAAGAAGAGAAGCCAACAGAATAGGTGAGTATGAAAGACAAAAAAGGAAAGAAAGGAAAAAAAAAAAGGAAAAAAAGGAAGAAGAAGAAGCCTTCCGGCAAACCCCCTAGCAACTAAACTAAGGGGTAAAAGAAGTACAAAAGGACCACAAAATAGCGGTCTACCCTAAAGCAGGGGAGTTGCCTAGGTAAGCCAAAGCATTCCCTCCCGCGCGGCACCAAGTATAATTACACAGAGAAAATATGCAAACACACAACACATGAACAACACCCGCCCCATAATAGAACGTTCCCATTAAGTAAGTAGTAACTACCGCTAAACAGAATTATGCTGAAAACATCTACCTCCCACCCCCCAAAGCACAAGTGCTCCAATCTATTATAACTGAGAAATGCAATATAAGCAATGAGAGGCACTCGAAGTGAGCAGTGTCAGTTACATAGGGCGAATAGCATATCCGGCAGTCTCTCCACGTTCCTAACTGTACATGTCCCAGCTAGACCAAACATTGCTGCAGCAAGTCCACTCAGACAGCCTCTGCCTCTCGGGGGTGGTCATCCTCTCCAGGTGGGTCTCGACATCGTCTGTCCCTGCGACGAGGCTGCCGCTGAGGAATGGGAGGAGTAGTATACGGCCAGTCAGCGATTCGAGTAACAGGGAGATCCAGAGATTCACAGAAGAATTCCACGTCCGTTGGCGACTGTAAAGTATGCAGGCGACCATCCTTTCTCACTTGCAATTGAAATGGGTGTCCCCAAGAATACGTCAGGTTATGGTTGCGTAGTGAGTCCAGTAGCGGTTGCTAGTGTGAGGTGGGAAAGGTCTGATAGCAGCTGTATACGGTGACCATCCATGAATAGACTCTCATTGTCCCTAGCTCTGCGCATAATCTCCTCCTTTATTTGATAGAAATGAATACGACAGATGACGTCGCGCGGTTTGTCCGCATCAAGATTGCGAGGGCCAAGTGCACGGTGCGCCCTATCAATTTCTATCACATTGTCAGCAGGCCTCTCCAATAAGGTGTTGAAGAACTTTTGTAATGCAGGAAGCAAGGCCGCAGCGTCCACAGTCTCAGGAGTGCCTCTAAGCCGGACATTATTGCGGCGGTTGCGATTTTCCTGATCGTCCACCATATTAAAGAGAGAGTGAATTTGCTGGGTATGTTGGGCGAGCATGACCTGTTGATCAGACTGTACATTATGCTGGGCAGTTTGTGCCGTAGAAATAGTGACAACGTCCTCCTCCAGGCGCTGCACCTGATCAGTTAGTTGAGAGAGATTAGCAGAAAGAGCTTTTATTTCAAGCTTATATGTGGATTCTAGGCGCTGCACATAGCGCTCCATGTCTGCCTTGGTGGGCATGGCTGCTATTTGCTGCCTGAGCTCCCTGAGATCTTCCCCCATGGCAGGAGCTGCAGGGGAAACAACTGCACCTACAGAGGGGGCCCAACCTGCAGCTGAAGGGGGGGACACGTCCTCCTGAGAGAGGCAGTCTCTTTGTGCAGATGCTGATGTGCAGGGAGCTGTGAGGAGCAAGTCTGCTGCTGGGAGGTCCGGACCGCTACACAGCAATGGCGGCTGTGAGGACGCAGGGAGGCACGTGGTGTCCGAGGTCTGTGGCGGGTCTCCCGTCGGGAGCAGTGCCGGAGGTGACCGACTGTTATGGGGAGTCTGCGAGCCCCGGTCCGGGACGCTGGAGATGAGCGGCAGGTAGGAGGCAGAAGCAGGGGAAGCTATAGGAGGGAGGCTGCTGCTCCGTGATGGCGGCGGGGAGACCGCTGGACTCACCCCTGTGCTTCGCAGATACCGCCGGATAGGTCCTGGAGAGGGAGCAGTTACCGACTTCTTTGTCCTCCGTGGTTTGCCAGTTCTTGGGGTTACAGGGCGGGACATGTGGTGCGGTCTGGCCGGTGCTTATGGGCTCGGTGCCGGGAAGAAGGAGCTGAGCTCTTACAGTATGCGGCCGCTCGGCGCCATTCCTAGACCACGCCCCCAACCTGTACTTTATTGTTTAGGTATGGGTGTATAAAGGAAAGGGAGGGAATCTGAGGCTCTGTAACAGACATGGTGAGCTCCAACAATTATGAAATACATATCTGCAGAATTTAGATGAGATACAGTCATATTATATCTACAGTTTAGTGTTATACTCAGGTCTTATGGACATGCACCTTCGATGTGGACTTTCTAATTCTTTTGAGGTTGGTTAGACTAGGGAGCATAGTCTTAGTGGATTCCCTGTTTTTTACCTTAAAGTATCACCAACAGTAGATTTGATATTAAAGGGGTAGTGCGATATAAAAACTTTTTTCACTAAATAACACACTTACAAAGTAATACAACATTGTAATGTTGATGAAGCGCGCATGCGCGCGAAATGGCAATCATGACCACGCTGTAACTTGGATGGCGTCTGCCCCGACCAGTGTGCAATTTGGAAATTTTGTTGCACTATGAAATAAAGATTCTTCACTACTGACGGGTGAGTGCATTTGGCTTTTCTTCTCTATATGGAACTGTACAACATTGTAATGTGTGTTATTTATGTGAATGGCCCCCTTCCCCATGTTTCCACCCCCTGACCTTTGACCCGGAAGTGTGATACTGTATACTCACAGAATTACTGTCGACCCCGGCCGCCATCTAGGGATGATCACGTCACTTTTCTGGAGGCCGGCCTGACTGCTCCAGCCTCCCTCATGCCGGCCCCCCTCCAGCGCGTCATCAGCTGCTCAGCCACGATTGGCTGAGCATAACAGAAGACGTCTGGGACGTCGGGGGTGGAAACATGGGGAAGGGGGCAATTCACATGAATAACACACATTACAATGTTGTATAACTTTGTAATGTGAGTTATTTAGTTAAAAAAAAAAAAAAAGGTTTTATACTGCACTACCCCTTTAAGCATGTTTGCAATTTACATTAGTTATTTTTTTATCATGCTTTAAAACAAAGCTATACTAACTTGTATCCAGGTCCAGTCTCCTGATGGCAGCTATATAACAGCTATATTTACTGTATCCAGGTCCAGTCTCCTGAGGGCTGCTATATAACAGCTTTACTTACTGTATCCAGGTCCAGTCTCCTGAAGGCGGCTATATAACAGCTATACTTACTGTATCCAGGTCCAGTCTCCTGAAGGCAGCTATATAACAACTACACTTACTGTATCCAGGTCCAGTCTCCTCAAGGCAGCTATATAACAGCTATACTTACTGTATCCAGGTCCAGTCTTCTGAAGGCAGCTATATAACAGCTATACTTACTGTATCCAGGTGCAATCTTCTAAAGGCAGCTATATAACAGTTGAACAGAGAATGAGATGGGAACTCAAGAACTGCAGTTTTTGCCTGCCCCCCCCCCCCCCCAAAAAAAAAGACTGTCCCTGCCAGCCCAACCCTAAGCTGTGTTGGCGACAACTGGGCGACATTCCTTTCCCTAGATAAGTGAATCACAGTACAAGACAGACAAACACAATAGAGAATAGTCAGGCCGATACAGGTCAAACCAGAGATAACAGAAAGGTACAGGAACAGCAGGCAAAAACAGAGGTCAGAAGGACGGGTAGAGAGAATTCAATATGAAACGCTAGTTCAAACTACAAGAGACTATCGCAATCAATGTCCAAGAGGACTTTTTATGTGAAGTCCGAGTCCCAGCCCAGGACACGATTGGACCGGCCCTCTGACATTCAGACCGCACAGAACACAGACTGGTAGGAAAGGGAGATAAGTGGTGAAGGCAGCTGTCCATCACTACTCAGTGTAAACTATCTGCAGCCCAGGACCAGAGATGGCAGAAGAAACCAGACGGGTGTGGTGGAAACCTGTCAATCACCACACAGCAAGTGCTAGAATCAGACAGAGTTCAGAGGTACAAATTAAACATAAGGCAAAACAGGTGCAAAAGAAGCAACCTGTTGTCTAGCTAGTTTTGTTCAATGTTTAGACATGTTATTTGTCTTATTATGCTGCCTTTCATATTTCATGTGTGTTACACTTGTAGGCAGATGCTGAACAAGCTGTACTGTACTGTTTCTAAAGTAAAGTTCCAACTGTTTCAGTAACTGATGGACTTCAACTTTAATGGGTCATGTGTTTAATGGGTAGATCTAGGGGTGGTACCACTCCTGGCCACTGTGACAAGTGCCTAAGCGGTACACTACACCTGCCCTAGCTAGCAACATCTGGCTCCCCTGGGTTACTGCATATAGCCACCTTAAAGGACACTTGTCACCCCCCGTGCCGTGGAATACCTTTAAAGAGGACCTGTCACCCCCCGTGCCGGGATGACAGGCTCCCGACCCCCTGTTAGATCCCCCTATACTCATGTGATCCTGCCTGGTCCCGCTTCCTGATGCGGTCGTGACACGGAGATTTCAGCGCCCGAAGCCCGGCGCGCGCGCTGACAGCAGAGTCAGATGCCCATAGAGAATGAATGGGGAGTCCGACGCTCCGTCATTCTCTATGGGCATCGGACTCATCTCTCAGCGCGCGCGCCGGGCTTTATGCGCTGATATCTCTGTGACCCGACCGCATCAGGAAGCGGGACCCGGCGGGATCACGTAAGCATAGGGGGATCTAACAGGGGGTCGGGAGCCTGTCAAACCAGCACGGGGGGTGACAGGTCCTCTTTAAAGGTATTCCACTCTATCATAACTTTTGATATGTTGTGGCCCATGGCAAGACTAACAATTCTTTCCATACTTGTTATTATCTATTCAGTCTCCGTTCTGAGCTGCTGCTTTCTGATGAAAATACAAAAATCTGTGTGTGAGTTTTACTCTCTGTCCCCCCCTCCCTTCTGAGACGGCTGATGTAAATAAGTCCCTGGCAGGCTTTATCTGCAACCATGTAGCTTCTTTGTAATACTGGGACGGTTAATCAGAGGTCAAGTTGCTAATGAACTCATTGTGATTAACCCTTTTAGCATTACAAAGAAGCTACAATGTTGCAGATAAGCCAGGGACTGTTTACATCAGCCGTCTCAGAAGGGAGGGGGGAGGAGGGGGAGACGGAGAGAAAAGCTTACACACAGCAGAAAGCAGCAGTTCAGAATTAGGGGAAGGAGACTAAATAGATAATAACAAGTAGGGAAGGAATTGTTAGTCTCACAATGGGCAGCAACATATCAAAAGTTATGTTTCAATAAAATACCCCTTTAGGCTATGTTCACACAACGTGAACAACCGGCCGTTCCAGTGACCCAGCCCGGGTCACGGAACGGCCGGTCTCTGCACGGATCATCCCGGCCGGTACTTAAGTACCAGCCGGGTGATCTTTCTGGCCGCAGAGCTCTGATGCGGGTGCATCAGCGCGCCCGCATCAGAGTTTCCCATAGCACACAATGAAGCAAGCGGCTGGAGCCGCTCGCTTCATTGTGTGAACTGACAGGGTTTCCTACGGCCGCAATTCATTGACATGTCAGTTATTTGCGGCCCTGCACGGGATCCTGGACGGAGTGTGTACAATGTGTATACGCTCCGGCCGGGACCGCATTGAAAATAAGGCATTGTTCCACCCCGCAAAAAGTACAGCCGTTGTTGCCGATGGCAATAACGGCCGTACCTTTGCGTAGTGTGAACATAGCCTTAATGAGTAGAGAACTGCATATTTTATATATGTATGTAACTGAAACAAGTGGTCTTTCATTCAATCTAATGTGAATGGCCATGTTTTCTAAGGGTCCATTTACACAGAAAGATTATCTGCCAAAGATTTGAAGCCAAAGCCAAGAATGGATTTGAAAAGAGGAGAAATCTCAGTCTTTCCTTTATGACCTGTTCCCTGTTTATAGTCTGTTCCTGGCTTTGGCTTCAAATCTTTGGCAGATAATCTTTCTGTGTAAATGGACCCTAAAATGTAGATCACTTCTCTAACTAATCAATCAATTAAGATCCTATTGCAGAAGATAAAGCTGTGGCGGGTGTAGGGATCTGCACAGAGTATAGGGCTCAGTGTCCTTGTCCCCCCCACCTTCCTGTATATATTTTCTTGTATTCCCATCCATATAACATAATAAGCTCGGGGGAAGGATTTGGCTGTGGATGTTTCTGTCTAATTAAATACTGAGAAGGACTGTTGGCTGCATGGAGCATCCTGCCTGTGTTGTAGCACTGGCTCCTGAGCTTTACAACTGGCCCTGATATCTATGAGCAGATGTGTATTCTCTGTGATGTACTGGCCAGGATCTAAAATGTTACATCATTGAAATTAAAGTTCAACTTGAAGGTCCAGGAGACCAGGCGAGACGTTCCAGATTCCCAGGAAATCTTCCAGGTGCCCCAGCATCTTTACATCATACTCACCTCTCCTCCCTTCTTCACCTCCACTGCAACACTACAGACAACATCCCCTGAAGGTGAGCACCCACAGCAGCTGCTATACTGGAACTCTGCTGGTCACACCAATACAGCAAAAGTATAGTGAGATAAGTGAAGCTAAGGCAATGTCCTGTCCATTAAAGGGGTAACAAATTCAAATCAACTGGTGTCAGAAAGCTATATAGATTTGTAAACTACTTCTATCAAAAAATCTTCAGCCTTCCATCACTTATCAGCTGCAGCATGTCCTGCTGGAAGTGGTGTATTCTTTCCAGTAGGACACAGTGCTCTCTTCTGCCTCCTCTGTCCATGTCAGGAACTTTCCGTAGAAAACCTCTCCTGCTCTGGACAGTTCCTGACATGGACACAAGTGGCAGCAGAGAGCACTGTGTCAGACTGGAAAGAATACACCACTTCCTGCAGGACATACAGCAGCTGATAAATACTGGAAGAATTATATTTTTTAATAGGAGTAATTTTACAAATCTCTGCCATTTTCTGGCACCAGTTGATTTGAAAGATTTTTTTTTTGCTGTAGTACCCCTTTAAGAGATGAGCTCAACAGGTATCCTAATAGTGCCTGACCATTAGACCAATGCTTGCCATGCATCCAAAATATATATCAGTATTTTTTATTCTCTTATTATTTGTTAACGGATGATCCCTTTAATCTTAGAGCCATCCAACAATCCGCTGCAGGACTGGCTCTCTAGACTCCTTGGAAGCAGATGATATTGTCGGGGAAAAAGCTAGTTATTTAGTGTCCTCTGGCGACCACTAGTGGTGAAACTGGTATTACATGTAGTCGTCTCTGTTATATAAATTATATGGAGACTTTGGTGATATTTGGCTGCAAAAGATTCATTTTGACTGTCAAAAGAAATAACTAAATGGCATAGAAGTCCCAAGCAGGTCCGAGTCGCATGTGTCTTGTACTGAGGTCAGTTGTAGCCAAGTTGCATGCGACTTCTCACCTGCAAAAAATCCAAGTGCAAATCTTGGACAATCCCTTTAATTCTTACCAGTAAGTTATAACGTGACCCAGTAAATGAAGCCTCGGATGTCCATCTTATTGTCACAGTCGTACAAATAGCAGACCCTTCCATGTATTTGTGTTATGCTCTAGGACAGAAGAGTATTTCACTATTTTTTTGCACCATTCCAATAAAATATCACTTTAATATAATTTTGATCCATTATCACATGAATCCAAGTTATTTTAGGAAACCTTGTGACCGTAAATAATGTCTTACTGGAATCTAACGTCTCTTCTCACCGCTGGATACAGACTGATGCTTTCTCATGGCTGCGCAAATTCGACAGGTGAAGTTTTTCTCTCAGTCAGCTGTCGCCATCTAGTGCTGAGCTTTGTGTATGACATGTATAAAATTCTAGTCTCCAATATTTTATACACAATACATGATAGAGGAGTGACATCTGAGGAAGACACTTTTACAAAACACTGTCTCAATGCTCACTATTTAGGAAAGGGAGCAGTAGTGGGTACAAGGTTGGCCCCAGTTTTACAAACCTCAATGCCAATTTCACTGAAGGTGCACAGGGAGCCTAATCCTATTAACTATATAGGTGTCACCCTGTCTTCTGAAGAACAAGTTTTTACACAAAGTAGTAGCCTTTAGACTTTAGCAGCAGACAATATAAAAGCTGGTTATTAAAGGGAAACTATCAGCAGATTAGATAAATGTAACCTGTGCTGTGCTGTTATTAGTTAAATCCTCGTCCCGGAGCACTGAGAGCAGACTCTATACATAGAACACCGATCCGACAGGACGGAGGTAAGTGACCTGTCGGAGGTCCCGATCAGTCAGTGACAGGAGCTTGTCCTGTCACTGACTACCCTAAATGCTGCGGTCACTGTGCATTACAGCGTTTAAGGGTTTTTTGACAGGAAGCTGCAGGATAGCAGCTGCCTGTCTGTCATTATGCTGGGCTCCCGTTACACTGATGTGTGCAGGGCCGCACACATCTAAAGCGGTCCCGCACACATCTATATCCCCTCAGTCAGGAACATAAATATACAGATTACTGACGTGAAGGGGTTAAACAACGAACCATTCTACAGGAAGCCCCCATCAGTTGTAGCAAAGAGAGAAATGATTAGGGGATTCATCTTGAACACTTATGCAGTGTCCAAGAGCGGATGTCCACTACTTTGTATATGTGGATATAGGTCGGTACTGTGTGTATGTTGTGCCCCACCTTGGGTGTTCCTTGTTTGGCAACTGTTGCAAAAGCCCTTCACTCAAAGTTAGGTGGTGATGAAGGTATTTAAAGGTTTCATCACCAGATGTCAGTATTCTGTATTTGTTGCACAGCTATAGTGAACAGAGTTACTTTTTGTTTTTGTATTGTGTGATCTTGTGGCCATATGGAGAGGTCACTTTCTCTTCTACCTATCCCTATGCTTTTCTCTCTGCAGACTTTCTTTTCACTACTCACAGGGGCTCTTACACACCCTTGTAGGAAGTAGTCGCTTGGTGGGAGGAAGTGTAGCGTCAGTTTCCCTCTGATTCTCTGGGGAGGAGGACACATAGAGTAGGCATCCCTGCTGAAGTTAGCCAGGGCATGTCCCTTGAGGATCCCCCAGTCAACTAGCTCTTCCACTAGGTGGATCCTATTATTGTGTCACTCTGTGCCCTCATAATAATACCAGCGGATATCTTTTTCCATGGATTCAGGACTTGTCTTCGACAGCCCCAGCTGAGCCACTGTGCCTAAATAGGCCCCAATCCCATTACTGTCAGCATCCTAACATAACCTTGCAGCACCAATAAAGTCTATTTCACCAACACTAACTCACCTACAGTATATTGTCTACCTATAATCAATTCAGCATCAGTATTTTCAGTATTGTCTCCAGTATATTCTAAGCAGCTGTCTTATCTAAAGTGTATTCAAGTCTTACAAGGCACTGTTGTATTTTTAAAGATTGTCAAGTCTCATCAGGACTATATATATATCTCTGCAAAAGCATGTGAGAACTTTGCCTCCCTGCTGGAGTTTTTATTGCCTTAAACAAAGGATTGTTGTATTCTAAGCTGCAAGATTCTATATATGACCTTCACAACATTACAAGTAAAAGTTATTCCTGGTTTACTTAATCTGAGTCTAGTCATCCGTTTCTTTCCACACTCCAGCACCTGTGTCAGGCTCACTTCTCTACACTGCACTACAGCGACTACAACTCTCAACTGCGCGTGGTGCTGCCGAACCAGCGCTCAACGGTGGCCAGCTGGTCCCCCTTGGAGGGGGCTCATCGTGACAAGTGACCGTAGGGGGGGCTACCAACCTACCCAACATCTGCCCCCCCTGTTTCGCTGCTGCTCCCCTTGGCCTGACCGCTTCAGATGTTCATTCCCATGACCATAGAAGTCGACTGCACAAGGACATCCTACACTGCTGTCATATAAACATTCCCTTACATGGCCTATGCACAGTATATACACACCAAGAAAGTTCAGACCGTGACCTTACTTATCATGACATTACATTCTCCAATGGGTAATAGTGATCAGAGCTTAAAGGGGTAGTGCGGTGCTAAGAAATTATTCACAGAATAACACACATTACAAAGTTATACAACTTTGTAATGTATGTTATGTCTGTGAATCGCCCCCTTCCCTGTGTTCCCCCACCCCCGCACGTGTACCCGGAAGTGTTGGTGCATTATACATTACCTGATCCGTGTCGCGCTCGTCCGCCATCTTGTGCCGCAACATCATCTTTGGCCGGCCGATGTTCTCCGATCTTCCGAGTGGCGGCCGCCCTTTGCCGCGTCATCAGATGCTCAGCCGCAATTGGCTGAGCATAACTGTGCTCGGCCAATCGCGGCTGAGCATCTGATGACGCGGCAGAGGGCGGCCCGCAATCGGAAGAACGGAGAACATCGGCCGGCCAAAGATGACGTTGCAGCACAAGATGGCGGACGGGCGCGACACGCATGAGGTAATGTATAATGCACCAACACTTCCGGGTACACGTGCGGGGGTGGGGGGACACAGGGAAGGGGGCGATTCACAGACATAACATACATTACAAAGTTGTATAACTTTGTAATGTGTGTTATTCTGTGAATAATTTCTTAGCGCCGCACTACCCCTTTAATGGTTCTGACCCGAGGAGTAGCTTGCAGTCCCTTGGCCCCATATTATTATCTCTACCATGTGCCATTTATATTACTGCAGCGAGCCGGGGTAATGGGAAGAGAGTGAGGGGAGTGAGGAGAGGATGATGGTGTTGGTAGTCTCTCCTGGTAGTGTGGCGCTGAGCTCCTCTGTGAGGGGATGCACTGAGGGCTGCAGGGGGAGAGTGTGCTATACCTGCAGGATGGCTGGAACTTTGTCACGGTCACAGGTGGGCACGAGGGCTTCTGCAGGTACAGGGGGACTCTCTGGCGCTTCCCGGGTATCTCTCTCTCTTCTGTGGCTGCTGCAGCGGTTTCTGTAGGGGGGCTGCACCCGTGTGTAAAGTGGTCGGTGGTGTGGACTTGTAGTTCCCCCGGGGCCAACCCCAAAATACTGCTGTCCGGTGATATGGCCCTTGATGGTGGTGTGGTGCAGGTGGACCAGACAACAGGGAGACAAGGAGGGAGGCAGTGTAACAACAACTCCTTTACTGTAAGACTTGCAGGTGTTATACAGTCCTTTGGTACACAGCAGTGACTACTGGCGGCTTTGACTGAGCTACTGTGCTTGTGAGAGCCTGGTGGTGTGAAGAGAGACGACCTGCCTTAGGTCCTGGTCTGCCAGTACGTGTGGGACGCTGGTGAGCACTGTGATCCTGTGGACTTCTCCCAATGGTGCTTGAGTCTGCTTCTCCCCTCCCTGTCTGCCAGGGAGCTTCCTGCAAAGTTACTGGGCCGGGCCTTAGGCCACAACTTTCGGTTCCCAGAGGATCCAGGGGTCCTAGTCAATCCTACCCCCCGAATGTCAGGAAGATGGGTGCCGAGGCTAAGTTAACTCGGCTCCCTCCTACAGCCAAGTCTCTCCACTGGGTGTCTGTCTTTAGGATTCCCACTGACTGTATATGTGCTGCCCCTTTCCTGAGGGTGCACCTGACAAACTGTCTCTCAAGGTCTCTCTTTCTCTCACCTCCAGCTGTCTGTTCTCTTGCTGCTCTGTGTAAGATCTTTCTCCTTGTTCCCCTCAGCAGCTTTTCTCTCTGTGGTGATCTCCTGAGGTGATGTTATTCCCTCTACAGCTGGTCACTTGTCTCACTGGTCTCTTGTCTCCTGTCTCTTGTCTCAGCTTGTCTCAGCTAAACACTGCAACAGCTAGCCTTATATAGGGGGCCTATCTGCATAACCACACCCCCTTCTAGCAACTTCCAAGCTTACCACACTACCTAGAGCAGTTCCCACTACGGTCAGTAGATGTCGCTGTAGTGTGTTGTGTGCAGTGTAAAGCATGTAACCCATCTCTGCCTGCCAGTAACAGAAATACACAGAATAGTTGCACATAAAACATGTTAAATATATAATAACACTTGTTGACAGGTGCCATCCTCAGCCCAGCCACAGGAACCATGTTCTGGTATACTACATAATTCCCCCTCTAAAAATAAGCCGGCCTCGGCGACGGGCTGGGGCGAGGATGAAAGCTGGAAACACAAATAAAAGGCACCATACCTGTATAAAAGTGTAAAAGTTTCATTAGGCACATAGGCAAATATAGTGCAAACAATTTTGTAAACATAGTGGGCTCCTGCCCAACAGGGAACTCTTAAAGTCTCTCTATTGGCACTTAGCACAGCGTCCATATTAGAGTGCTCTTTTTGAATAAGCAATACACATGGCTGCAATAACAGTGTAGTAGTGCAAACAAACTCTTTGGCACATGACCTGGGTAGCGTCCATTAGAGTCTCTGGGTAAAAGTGAAACACTGGCATGGGCAGTCCATGGCATATATGTGTCTTTTTAACACACTAAACCCCAACAAAAACATAACCCCCCAAACAATAGCACTTTAGATGCAATACTTTCATGGTCCTAAGACCAGGCACTTTTACTTAGAAAAGAAAACGTTGCAGCACACATAAAACTTTATAAAAGTATACTTTGGATCATGGCAGATGCCAGGCACATATCTTAAACGTTGCAATAAACTTAACTTTTTGCAGTCTCTGAGGTAACTAAGGCATTCCTGCCAACAGTGGGTAAACAGTACCTCAGACGAACTCAGCGCTGCTGCAACTTGTAGAGAGCCAAGATGGCGGCTCTGCCCTTAGCGCTGGATAAGGGTGGTCGCTCTTCACCTGGTGGGAGTGGCGGAAACGCTGGTAGCTGTGCTGCTGCTACTCCTGATGGTGTGGGGATGGAGGACTCAGCCGAGACCCCTGCAGACACTGCTTTCTCCTCTCCGGTGGATGTGCTAGGACCACTGAGCACCTTCACCCCTGGCGCTAAGTGCATATGCCAGGTGGCATTCGCCTCCACAATGGTGGTGGTGGCGACGTCCCGGACACCCGGAAGGCTTGTGGACCAGGTTGCCGTGGACACAGGCTTTGCAACCACCAGGGTGGCCTCTGTAGTTGCGGGTGGTACCTCTATGGTGACGGTGGGTACCGCTGGAGCTGTGACAGTGGGGACCGGATCAGGCGGAGCCGCTTCTGCAGCTATTGCTGGGGCTGAAGGGGGAGAAGGCGCTGGTTCAGCCATTTTGGAGCTGGGAGCACTCCCATCAGTGTCTGGGGGCGGTAGCGGCAACAGACGTAGGCCCTTTGGGGTCTCACGGAGGGCTACGGAGGGTCTGTGGGGGTCTTCTGACCAGTCCTCATCTAGGCCGCTATAAGGTGGGGGCGGTACCCTGGTGACACCCGCTGCCCACCACCCTCGGGGTCCCAGCATGGGGGTAAACTCCACCTGTTCTCCTGGGAACAGGGAGTGCAAGTGTTCCGGCAGGTCAGGGCGTTTCACCGAAGCCCGGTTCACGAAATACCACTTGGGCCCGTGGTTGTCCTCAATAAACCCATACCCCCGGTCCCGGCTGAACTCACGGACAGTCCCTTGCAGCCGTAAGGGGCGTGCGTCCTTCTCAGTGGGCTCCTTCAGCCTCTGGCGGATCTCCCGCTCTCGGTCCGTCCTCTCCTGGTAAAACTGCCGATACTTTTGGTCGGTGTCGGTGCTTGGCCGCTGTCGGGGCTGGGTCCCCTGGACTGCGTTGGCTTCCCGGATCTCAGTGAGGATCTGCTGCAGGCAGCCTTCGTCCCCAAAGCACCACTTGGGGATCACGGATTCCTCCGGGCTCGGTGGCCGACCGTCCATCAAACGGGGCTGTATCGCTGCCCCTTCCTCCCAGGGGATGACGGGAACTTGGCACTGTGGAGCCTCTAGCACCCCTGCCTCATTTGAGTCTGTTGTCTCGAGCGCTGCATCCGGAGGCATACTAATGCAGACCTGCTCCGAGGAGTGAGGGGCAGGCTGCGGCTCAGGCATGCCATCCGGGTTGGCGGACATGGCGGATGCGGGAACTCCGGTCTCGGGTTGCTGCTTGCTCGCTATGCTGCTCGCTACTGAACCCCCTCCTCTTCCGGGTGGTCCAGGCTCCGCCCACTTTCTGTGTGGGACGGAGGCGCTCTTTTTCCTATGAGGCTGGGACTCACCCAAGATGGCGGCACACAGTGGACTCCGGAAGCGCTGTCTGTGCAGACCTCTAGGAGACTTGGCGGGCGACCGTTGCTGTTGTGGTGCTGCGTAGCTGCTCTGAGGTGAGGCGGGACTTACTCTTTCCCGCGCTTCAGCGGAGCTGTAGTTAACCCCTTGAGGGGCGGTGCACTGCGACTGTGACGCAGCAAACAAATCCTTCTTCTTTAGGATAGTGGCAAAGTCTCTGAGAGCACAGTAAAGGTGGCACAGTGAAACAAACATGGTGGCTTGTAAAGTCTCTTTCAATAAAGCAAGGTCCATGCTGAACATCTGCAAATCCACACACAGGGAAATGGGTTCCATCTTCCCCCTCTTTTAAGCAAAGTTTCTCTCAGGCGAAACAGTTCAGTAAAACAGTAGCAGAAACACTTTAGCAGTCTTTTCTCACAAGCAGCATACAGTTAAAGTCTCTGTGGGTACAGTGTTCCCCCTCTTTTGCGGTTAGCACACACTTGAGGGCAGTTTTCTCACAGCTGAGGTGTTGGTACTTTGTGACAGGCACACAGCCTATCCTGTTCGTGACGCCAAAAGAGAACTATGCAGCGAGCCGGGGTAATGGGAAGAGAGTGAGGGGAGTGAGGAGAGGATGATGGTGTTGGTAGTCTCTCCTGGTAGTGTGGCGCTGAGCTCCTCTGTGAGGGGATGCACTGAGGGCTGCAGGGGGAGAGTGTGCTATACCTGCAGGATGGCTGGAACTTTGTCACGGTCACAGGTGGGCACGAGGGCTTCTGCAGGTACAGGGGGACTCTCTGGCGCTTCCCGGGTATCTCTCTCTCTTCTGTGGCTGCTGCAGCGGTTTCTGTAGGGGGGCTGCACCCGTGTGTAAAGTGGTCGGTGGTGTGGACTTGTAGTTCCCCCGGGGCCAACCCCAAAATACTGCTGTCCGGTGATATGGCCCTTGATGGTGGTGTGGTGCAGGTGGACCAGACAACAGGGAGACAAGGAGGGAGGCAGTGTAACAACAACTCCTTTACTGTAAGACTTGCAGGTGTTATACAGTCCTTTGGTACACAGCAGTGACTACTGGCGGCTTTGACTGAGCTACTGTGCTTGTGAGAGCCTGGTGGTGTGAAGAGAGACGACCTGCCTTAGGTCCTGGTCTGCCAGTACGTGTGGGACGCTGGTGAGCACTGTGATCCTGTGGATTTCTCCCAATGGTGCTTGAGTCTGCTTCTCCCCTCCCTGTCTGCCAGGGAGCTTCCTGCAAAGTTACTGGGCCGGGCCTTAGGCCACAACTTTCGGTTCCCAGAGGATCCAGGGGTCCTAGTCAATCCTACCCCCCGAATGTCAGGAAGATGGGTGCCGAGGCTAAGTTAACTCGGCTCCCTCCTACAGCCAAGTCTCTCCACTGGGTGTCTGTCTTTAGGATTCCCACTGACTGTATATGTGCTGCCCCTTTCCTGAGGGTGCACCTGACAAACTGTCTCTCAAGGTCTCTCTTTCTCTCACCTCCAGCTGTCTGTTCTCTTGCTGCTCTGTGTAAGATCTTTCTCCTTGTTCCCCTCAGCAGCTTTTCTCTCTGTGGTGATCTCCTGAGGTGATGTTATTCCCTCTACAGCTGGTCACTTGTCTCACTGGTCTCTTGTCTCCTGTCTCTTGTCTCAGCTTGTCTCAGCTAAACACTGCAACAGCTAGCCTTATATAGGGGGCCTATCTGCATAACCACACCCCCTTCTAGCAACTTCCAAGCTTACCACACTACCTAGAGCAGTTCCCACTACGGTCAGTAGATGTCGCTGTAGTGTGTTGTGTGCAGTGTAAAGCATGTAACCCATCTCTGCCTGCCAGTAACAGAAATACACAGAATAGTTGCACATAAAACATGTTAAATATATAATAACACTTGTTGACAGGTGCCATCCTCAGCCCAGCCACAGGAACCATGTTCTGGTATACTACATTACTAGCGTCTTCTCATGTGGCTGAGGGTCCCATAAGCCCTGATAAGCACCCGGCCTGGATAAAACTTTTACCTCCGTCCTCAGCTTTGAGTCCCATCAAGCACTACGGTCCGGACATGACTGTACCGCGCACGATACCTACACCCTTGTTTTGGTCATTTGAACAAATACTTTCATATTCTCATATTGTCGTTGACTTTGTTGGGTTTTCCAGTATGAATATAATAAAGTAACATGACTGCAGGTCCACACTTTATATACTGATTTATTTACCATAATGGCGGCATGATTCTGAGAGAAGCTGCTGTTACAGATTACATATCAGGTATTTCATATGGATTATTATCATTATTATTATTATTATTATTATAATTAAGGGCCTGGCAATGATAAACAGAAATGGTCCTCCTCGTGGGGGTGGCCATCTTCCCTCCTTTTACTTAGTATAGGTGAAGCATTGGGACTTTGTCCCTTCTCGTAACATCCGGTCCCGTACGTAGTGGTGATTTCTTCATTTTGCCATCTTTTTGTGCCAATCCAAAAGGTTCTGTGGGGTGTCCGGGGCTAGGCGAAGATATCCAAGTAAAAGACCACTGTCAGATCGCTACGTAGGGGCTCGGAAGCGTAAGTAGACTGCGGGCGTAAGTTTGCGCTCCGTACGTAGCTGGCCGCAAGTAGCGTAAATCCCCGGCCGGAGTTTACCGCGTATATGTTTGGCCGCAAAAATATGTATCCATATCTATCCGAACCTAAGCATGCAGCATTTGATTACTGGTAGCTGAAGAAGTTGGATGCAGCCCTAGGGAATCCAGGAAAACTTGGATATAGCGATAGGCCATAGGCTGTATCCATGTATATCAGGACTGCATCCAACTTCTTCAGCCACCGGTAATCTAATGCCGCACGCTTAGGTTCGGATGGACCTGAGCATGCTCAAGTTGTGCCCATCTCTAGTCATGACAGTTTACTCACACTGCAATAGCTCCATCAGGCCTGTTTGATAACTAGTTAGCGGGGGGCAATGGATTATTAGTTGGGGGTTTTGAGTTATCTAAAATTCTCATGTCGCGGCAGTGCAGCACAGGCTCTTTACCAAGGCCAAGTTGGTAGGTCCAGACATATATCTTCTGATTAGGTTGCAGAGTAGCGGTAATGGTCTCCTCAACTTGGGTGGCTTGGTTCCAGCTTTCTCTGTCTGTGTTGACATTGCATCCACCATATTCAGCTGTAACAGAGAACTGACTCTTGGCAATTGTGGCCGTCAGACCACCGGTTTCTGCTGAGACGGTAGTGGCCACATTCCATTTACTCTCTACACTAGACATCTTCTCTTTTTCATATCCAATTGTCTTGGTGATCTTCTTCTGCCATTGAATAGGGGTATTGGAATCATTACTGATGGTCTTGATACATACCCAGTTACCAAAAGATGCCCCCATAGTAACCCCAAGACCCCCTGGTAGAAAGCTGATGACATTGGGATGGAAGGAGAAGGTCTCAGGATTGTCGTTGGTGTTGAAATTAGTGCTTTTTAGGTATTGGATCCCCCACTCATCATGAGGCTTCACAAAGTAATAGTGATCAGCTATGCCGAAATAATAAAGTCCATCCTTACAGCTGGGGTGCAGAGGGAATTCTTCACTGTCTTCATCCTTATTCAAGTTCTTGGTTTTACGGTAAATTCCTCGGCTTTGATAAATTATATAGAAATGATTAAAAGCCGACAGGTAGTAGTCTCCTCCTTGGCATTTGGGATGTAAGGTGTACACCACTGCATCACTATCCGTGTTCATGTTTGTCACACGGCGATAACTATTCCCCTTAAGTATATAGAAGAATTCATCTTCATGAGCCAGGTAATGGTTTCCGCCTCTGCATGCAGGATGCAACTTGTAGATGACCAGATCTTCTCCACGGTTGAAGTTGGTTGATCTCATGTAACAATTAAGATCTGACCGGACAATGTAAAAATATTTGTCGGTAGCACAGATATCCACCCCTTTGGCCAGTTTCTGAGGGACAATTTTTCCACTCATTGTTGTTGTTCTGAAAGAGATAAAAACATAAAAATTTCCATAAAAATAAAAAGAGCCACAGAAGGTAGTCTAGCAGCAAAAAACTCAGATTCTACCTGTTTACCCTTTGGCCGCCACGGTCTACGATCATGGCATGATCAAAGGGGATTACCTTCTCACGGCACCATTTACCATTTCAGAACATTTGGAGGGAAATGTGGTTACTGGTAGAATGCAAAACATATAAACACACATCTATACACCCATAACTGTACACATACCGTATTTTCCAGCATATAAGACGACTTTTTTACAGTGGCCGCATCCCCACCGTATGCGGCGACCCCTGTAAAAACAAAAACAATTCAACTCACCTGTGACCCATTCCCGGCAGCTGCGCATCTTCTGTCCCGTTCCCGGCGCTGGCAGTGTGATGCACACTGTCTGGCCAGAGGTCCCCGAAGCTCTCTGGGCAGTAGAGTGTCTCATCGGAGAAGCTCGGAGATGCTCACCTGCTGGAAGAGCTTTGGGAGCTTCCCGGCAGAGCACAATCCTACATGGGTTGAGACTCTCACGGCATCCTATTCTCTGCTACTCTACTTCTTGTATAACTCAGTGTAACGCCTGGAGTAGTGGATCCGCTGGACCGTCACCAGCGATGGCACTAACCTCACCAGGGAGTAGAGTCTAAGGGGCCGCTGGTTTTCACCAGAGCCCGCCGCAAGGCGGGATCGACTTGCTGCGGCAGGCGACCCCCAGGTCGCTACCCCTGGCTTGGTTGCTAGTGACGGCAGGCGAGGCGTGACAGGAGCAGTAGGCAGGAGATGGTGCTGGCAGAGGTCTGTAGGCGTAACCGCAGGTGTCAGGCTGAACACAGGAGCAATAGTGTAACACAGGAGCAGGAACCAGGAACAAGGACTAGAGACCAGGTAGCGGACAGGAATCAGGAACAAGGACTAGGGACCAGGTAGTGGACAGGAATCAGGAACAACAGGGAGCTGGGCCAAACGCTATGGGAAGCATGTAGAGGCTCCAACACCTGGAAGGGGGCAGGGCTGGAACAGGGGGGAGTGATTAACATACAAGCCAATTAGGAGCGCACTGCCCCTTTAAATCTGAGACAGCCGGCGCGCGCGCGCCCTAGGAGACGGGGACGCGCGCGCCGGCCGGCACAGCGACGGGCAGGAGCGCGGTGAGGTGAGGCGCCCCCCGGGGCCGAAGCAACAGCAGCGCCGGGTCCCTGCCTACGGACACCGGCTGCTGCAGATGTAGGAGAGAGGGTGCGGCGGCGGTCCGGAGCACGGGACGCCGCTGTGGCCCTAACACTCAGCACAACTCAACCGACACGACTATATTGTACACTGCACTTATCCTACAGATCTGGTCGTTCTCTTATCAAGTGTTTATTGGAACGTTGTCAAGTGTGTTTCAAAGAAACCTTATATTGTCACTCCTGTAATACCTGCTGCACATTTACAAGTAGTAAACCAACTCAACTTTATTTCAAGACTCTGTGATTATTCGCCACCACCAACACAGCACACACAGCAACTTTGGAACATTCTCCCCTTTCTGTGGGTGGCGGGTCCTATCATCCGGGAGGGTCACTATACCACTCTGGCTATGCGTGACATAACCCCAAAGGACCCAGTAGCAACCTGGCAGGAGACTGACCACAGGGGAAAAGGGTACAACCGTCCTTGTAAACTAAAAGCAGGTGTGCCATTACACCTGTGTGCCCACCAGGCACTGGCGTCACGTGACAACATCCCAAGGTCCGGCTGTATCTCGGCCATCCACCACCGGAGTGATGTTACACTACAACACCTAACAAGTGACCGTCCGCTCCTCCGACTAACACCACCGGGGATGCTCCACAGTAAACCCTGCTGCGGTCAAGCGGGGGTTAACATTTTCCAGCGTATGAGACAAACCCCTAAAAATCTTCTTAAAAATTCAACTCCTTTGTTTTGTATAGAGCCATGGGTCAGCACGTAACCTGCAGCTCTATTCATTCTCTATGAAGCCACCAGAGAGAGCCGAGTACAGCACTCATCTCTTTCCGGCGGCTCCATCGAAAATGAGTAGAGCTGCGGGTTATGTGCTGACCCATGGCTCTATACAAAACAAAGGAGTCGGAGGCCCCGATCTGGTGATTGCTGGGGGAACAGAGGTTGTACCCCCCCACAATCTCCTACTTGTCCCCTATCATGTAGATAAGGGACAAGTCAATTTTAATCGGAAAACCCCTTTAACTTGCAGTTGACCCCTCCTAACAAATTCTCCAGACTTACCCTAAGGACTGCAATAGTTCATTGTTATTTAGTTATTTCTGTAATTTTTTAATTTTTCAAGAAAAATGCAATAAATTTCCAAGTATATAAACAAACTAATTTAAAGGGGTTATCAAAACATGGCTTTTTTTTTCTTTTAGAAAAGGCACGATTCTTGTCTCCAATGTAGGTGCAGGTTTTGCAACTCGGTTCCATTGAAGTGAATGGTGCTTAATTGCAAACCACACTCAAACTGGAGACAAGAATCATGCCCTTTTTAAAAAAAAAAAAAAAAAGTCTTCCATGTCTTTCTAAACCTGAAAACCCCTTTAAGATCCTTCTACTGTGGCGAACAGCCTTCCAAGTGTACCCCTAGTAGCAGCCCGTGTAAAGTGACACACAGTATAATGCATTAGCATATAAGAGTTGTAAAACAGTAATCCCCTGACCTGAAGAACTAGTTTAACAGCTTATGTAATATTCACCACGAACCGTATAAAATAAAAATAAAAAATGTCAATCACTTCCTTTTCAACATTCGTCCTGCAAAAAAGGAAATTACAAAAATTACATAGTTTTCTATCTACCACCAAACTACACTGAAAAAAAAAAATGCAATTTCTGCTGCGTAAATATAATCTCATACAGCCGCGACAATAACAAAAAATAAAAATGTTTTGGCTGCTCAAACACAGGAAGAGACAAAACACAATAAATGAGCTGGTCATTAAGGGGTTAAAAGATAAATCCCATTAATAAAAAAAAAAAAACATAAGCAGGTATGTGTGTGTGTGTGTGGGGGGGGGAATAAAAAGAAAGAATACTTACCCATCCTTGTGGCCCCGTAGTGATGCCTTTGCATTATCTCCCCGATGGCCTCCAGCAGATTCTGCTGCTGCAACGTGACATACCCCATTGATGGATTGCCCGCTTATCCAGTTAGTGAATAGACTGACTGGCTAAATGGACTATCCATCAGCGGGCCCATGACATTGCAGCACCCCGAGTCGGGTATGTGACATTCCCAGATACCGTCCAAAGATCAGACAGACCCACGAGCGGCATTACGGGGCACATAAATGTATACTTTCTATGTATGCTCTCACACTCCCTGCGTTCCTGACATAGATGCCATGGCTGTTTCCTATGTCCCCCCTCGCTACATGAATGTGGTGATTCTAAGACGTTAAGATGGCACTGAAGGCCTTTATGTCTGCCAACTTAGCCTCCTGCCAAAAAGTAGGGATTAAAGTGCCTCTCAAATTTTACAGTTCACCCTGTAAAAAATAAGCCCCCATACAGCTGTGTAGATAGAAAAATAAAAACAACATGGGGCCAGAATAGGTCATGCTATATATATTTGGTATTACTCATGTAAAGGCGGTTGTCTGGTGTGAATTGCTCTTTTGTGATGCTGATGAGGCTACAGGGGACATAACAGAGCTGTATACTTACCTCTCCAGCTCCACTGCAGCTGCCAGTTCCCAGGCCGGGGAAATCCCCGGTGGGCCCCAAGCTGGAGTGGGCCCTGCCCCTCAGTCAGGGGACACAGGGCTGGAGACTGCAGCAATGTGGTCTCCATCCAGCATGCCCAAGAGGGGCCCCCTGCCCCTAGAAGGGCCAGGGGCCGCACCTTCCTTTTTAACTGGAAGCAATCGTAACAATCACTTCCAGTTAAATGTAGCAGTGTTCTGATTGACAGAGCGAGAAGCCATAGGCTTCCCGCCCTGTCAATCACTCTTGTGACTGCAAGCAGTGATTTGCTTTCGATCACAAGAGTGTGTTCCCTGCCCCCGAAAGATGAGCAGCTTCGTGGTGGAGTCCCGGGCAGCGTGTCACCTCTGAGCTCAGTGTGCGCCGCGGCGGGCTGGGACTTCCGGTTTAGGGAGTGCATACCAGAAGTCCCAGCTGCTGCGGCGCACACTGAGCTCAGTGAAAGCGCTGTCCGGGACTTCACCATGGAGCTGCTCATCTGTCAGGGAAGAGAGAAGAAGAGACCCGCGACCGACGGGGGAGCAAGTGGTTAGGTGAGTTGTCTTGTGTTTTTTCTTTTTATCAGAGGGGGACAACATAAGGGGGCTATATGGGGGAATGGAGAACATAAGGGGGCTATATAGGGGAATGGAGAACATAAGAGGGCTATATAGGGGAATGGAGAACATAAGAGGGCTATATAGGGGAATGGAGAACATAAGGGGGCTATATTGGGGATGGACAAGCTAAGGTGGCTATATGGGGATGGGGATGGACAACATAAGGGGACTACTTATATGGGGGATGGATAACACAAGGGGGCCATTTATAAGGGGGACAACGCAGGGTGGCATTTATAAGGGGGACAACACAGGGGGCCATCAATAAGGGGCACTGGATGAGGGGCAATCAATAAGGAGGACAACGCAGATGAGGCATCTATAGTGGGCACTACACAGAGGGGGACAACAATGGAGGCCATCTAAAAGGGGAATTACACAGAGGGGCCATCTATAAGGGGAACAACAAAGGGGCCATCTATAAGGGTAACTACACTGGGGGCGGTGTGTATACAATGGGGCACGCACAGAGGGGGGGGGCATCTACTATAGTGGACTACACAGAGGGGCCATCTATATTGAGGGGACTACACAGGGGCCATATACTATAGTACAGGGATAGGGAACCTTGGCTCTCCAGCTGTTGCAAAACTACAGCTTTAGCTTTGGCTGTCCAGGCATGATGGGAGTTGTAGTTTTGCAACAGCTGGAGAGCCAAGGTTCCCTACCCCTGATATATGCACAGAGGTTGTCATCTACTATAAAGGGGCTACACAGAGGGAGGCACTCTACTATAGTAGATGCACATGGGGCCATCTATATGAAGGACTGAACAAGGGACCATATACAGTATGTGTCTGCACAGAGGGGGGAATATACTATAAGGGTTATATATATATATATATATAGATATAGATATCTATATATACACACATTTATGCTACAAATAATCAGGGCTACCCACTGAAAAAGGGCTTAAAGGGGTCAATACAGATGTGCAGTGTGTATAGAGATAAGGATGGTGCCAGAGTGAGGAGCCTAATATGTCTGTCTGGCAGATTCTGTGGATCCGTGGCTCGGAGAAGTTCTCATAATGTCCCTGGGCAGATGGAGAAGAAGATGAAAAGGGAAGAACTCTGATCAGAGAAGACGTCCCCTGTGAGTCACTAGATATATGTATATGGTGTATAGAGCCTGTGAAGAGCTGGGTCTCCCTCTATATAACTGGATGAGGTGATATTGATTTTTGTACAGTGGATTATTCACTAGCAGCGGTGGTGTTAGTCAGTATGTGGTGGCGTTAGTCAGTATGCGATGGTGTTCTTTGTTTTTTGTAATCTGGTGCGGTGTTCATTGGTTTTAGTTTGGCAGATTTGGTCAGTAACAATATGATAGTGATGGTAGTGGTTGTGGTGTGGCGTTAATATTTCCTCCTTGTATATTGGTAATATTGGTCATAGTACACAGGATTTGGTCAGCACCACTATGGCGGTAATATATATGGTGATAACATTTCCCTCCTGGTATTATTGGTAATATTGGTCTTGGTATACAGGATCTGGTCAGTAACAGTATGCCGGTAATATGTGTGGGGATATTTGCTCTTTATATACTGGTGTTATTGGTAGCATACAGTAGTATACAGTGATATCATGCAAAGAAAATTGTCTTATAGCCCGGCCAATTATCGGTAACAAGCGCTCCTAGGAAGCCCCATGTAAAAGTGCCAGAGATCAGGTGACAAGCAAATGCCCCATAGTCGGCTAATTTGATCTTTTGTGCGGCTGTAAAATCATTGCTGTAGGCCGCACATCTCTGTGTATTCCTGCCCTGCTGATTAGCAAATGTATTCAGCCCTACACTGCCCCATATCACGCTGTGTAACTGGACCCTTATTAATGTTACTATAGATAAGTATAGTGGCTGAAGGGTGGGCTCCGAACAGGCCCGGACTGGTAATCTGGCAAGCCAGGCAAATGCCCGCTGGGCTGGCCAGATTACCAGTACGTGGGCCGCCCAGGCTGCATAATAAAAAAAAAAAAAAGCTACGGTCACCGCAGCCTGCATGGCCCGACCCGCAGCGGCCCCATATTGCTCCACACTGCTCCACGTTGATTGGATTAGAGGAGCGGGCAGGAGTGGGCTGCGGTGACCGGAACAGGCCCTGAGGGCTGCGGTGACCGGAGCGGAGGTGACAGGAGCGGGCTGAGGTGACCGGGGGCCATCTATAAGGAAGGGGGGAGAAGAGAGAGGGGGCCATCTATAAGGAAGTGGGGAGAAGAGAGAGGGGGCCATCTATAAGGAAGTGGGGAGAAGAGAGAGGGGGCCATCTATAAGGGAGGGGGGGGAGAGAATGGGCCATCTATAAGGGAGAGGGGAGAAGAGAGAGGGGGCCATCTATAAGGGAGGGGGGAGAATAGAGAGGGGGCCATTTATAAGGGAGGGGGGAGAAGAGAGGGTCCCATCTATAAGGGAGGGGGGAGAAGAGAGAGGGGGCCATCTATAAGGGAGGAGGGGGATAGAGAGGGGGCCATCTATAAGGGAGGGGGGAGAAGAGAGAGGGGGCCATTTATAAGGGAGGGGGGAGAAGAAAGAGGGGGCCATCTATAAGGGAGGGGGGAGAATAAAGAGGGGGCCATCTATAAGGGAGGGGGGAGAAGAGAGAGGGGGACATTTATAAGGGAGGGGGGAGAAGAGAGGGGGCCGAAGAGAGGGGGCCATCTATAAGGGAAGGGGAGAGAGGGGGCCATCTATAAGGGAGGGGGGAGAGAGGGGGCCATCTATAAAGGAGGGGGGAAAGAAAGGGGGGCATCTATAAAGGAGGGGGGGAGAAGAGAGAGGTGGCCATCTATTAGAGAGGTGGGAGAGAGAGGGGCCCATCTATAAGGAGGAGGAGAGAGAAGGGGCCATCTATAAGGGAGGAGGGAGAGAGAGGGGGCCATCTATGAGGGGGGGAGGGGGCCATCTATAAGGGAGGGGGAAGAAGACAGAGGGGGCCCATCTATAAAGGAGGGGAGAGAAGAGAGAGGGGGCCATCTATACGGGAGGGGGAGAAGAGAGAGGGGGCCATTTATAAGGGAGGGAGGAGAAGAGAGAGGGGGCCATCTATAAGGGAGGTGGGAGAGAGAGGGGCCCATCTATAAGGAGGAGGAGAGAGAAGGGGCCATCTATAAGGGAGGGGGGAGAGAGGGGGGTATCTATAAGGGGGGGGAAGGGGGGGGCATCTATAAGGGAGGGGGAAGAAGACAGAGGGGGCCCATCTATAAAGGAGGGGAGAGAAGAGAGAGGGGGCCATCTATACGGGAGGGGGAGAAGAGAGAGGGGGCCATTTATAAGGGAGGGGGGAGAAGAGAGAGGGGGGCCATCTATAAGGGAGGGGGAGAGAAGAGAGAGGGGGCCATCTATAAGGGAGGGGGGAGAGAGGAAGCCATCTATAAGGGAGGGGAGAGAAGAGAGAGGGGACCATTTTTATGGGAGGGGGAGAAGAGAGAGGGGGCCATTTATAAGGGAGGGGGAGAAGAGAGAGGGGGCCATCTATAAGATGGGGGGGAGAAGAGGAGAAGGGGCCATCTACAAGGGGGGGAGGGGCCATGTGTAAAAGGGGGAGAATAGGGGCCATCTATAAGTGGGGGGACATCATAGGGGGAGAGGCGGCCATCTATAAGGGGGCTACATAGAGGGATGCATATACTATAAGGGGGTCACATAGAGTCAGCCTACCTACTAAACAAGGGTGTTAAGGGGCCAATACAGATGTGCAGTTAGTAGAGAGATGAGGATAGTGCCAGAGTAAGGAGCCTAATATGTCTGTCTGGCAGATTCTGTGGATTTGTGGCTCGGAGAAGAAAATGAAAAGGGAAGAACTCTGATCAGAGAAGACGTCCCCTGTGAGTCACCTGATGTAACTGCACTGTAATGCATATGGTGTACAGAACCTGTGTGGAGCTGCGTCCACCTCTATATGACTGGATGAGGGAATAGTGATCTGTGTACAGTGGATGTTATTTAGTAGCAGCAGTGGTATTAGTCAGTATGTGGCAGTATTGGTCAGTATGTGGTGACATTAGTCAGTATGCGGTGGTATTAGTCAGTATGCGAGGGTATTAGTCAGTATTTGGTGGTATTAGTCAGTATGTTGTGACATTGGTAAGTATGTGGTGGTATTAGTCAGTATGCGGTGGTATTAGTTAGTATGCGGTGGTATTAGTCATTATGTGGTGGTATTATTCAGTATGTGGTGGTATTAGTCAGTATGCAGTTGTATTAGTCAGCATGCAGTGGTGTTAGTCAGTATGTAGTGGTATTAGTCAGTATGTGGTGGTGGTGTTAAACTCAGCACGGTGATCGGGGCCAGAAGCAGTCTGTCTCTGTACACTGTGTAGTAGTGATGACCTGTAACTGCAGCACCGCAACATAGTACAGAGACAGAAGCTTCTGACCCCATTTACTGTGTTATTATCAATAATTCCAGTCATGGCCGTGATGATACAACATGTAGCCGTGCTGCACTGACAACATGGTCTCATAACTTATCACCGCACGACAAGTGGCCCTGTGTGCTCTGAAATGCCATGGCTGATTTTTAGTCCCAGTCCGGCCTGGCACCAAGAATGATTTCCCCTGGTGGCCCCAAGGCACTCCAGTCCAACACTGGGTGCTAACATGGTCATGTGATTGCCACTCCGGAAAATGACAGTCAGGCGCCTTTGACAGGTTGGAGTGTGGAGAGGGGGGAGTATTTATAACTAGATTTGCATTTCCAGGAAAATACATAGTGCTTGAAAAGAGTGCCCCTTTAACAGTGACTTCCCTTTAAGAGAAACTTGGATCCCATTCCTTTAAGAGCGACATGGGTCCCGTCCCAATAAGAGTGACTTGGGTCCCATACCTTTAAGAGCGACTTGGGTCCATTTAAGAGTGACTTGGGTCCCGTCCCTTTAAGAGCTACATGGATCCCTTTAAGAGATACATGGATCCCTTTAAGACCGATTTTGCTCTTAAAGGGACATATTTCGCTCTTAAAGGGACCCATTTTGCTCTTAAAGGGACCCAGGTCGCTCTTAAAGGGACCTAGGTCGCTCTTTAAAGGGAATCATATTGCTCATAAAGGGACCCAAGTCGCTCTTGAAGGGACCCAGGTCGCTCTTAAAGGGACCCAGGTCGCTCTTAAAGGGACCCATTTAGCTCTTAAAGGGACATATTTCGCTCTTAAAGGGACCCAGGTCGCTCTTGAAGGGACCCAGGTCGCTCTTAAAGGGACCCATTTCGCTCTTAAAGGGACATATTTCGCTCTTAAAGGGACATATTTCGCTCTTAAAGGGACCAAGGTCGCTCTTAAAGGGACCGATTTATCTCTTAAAGGGACATATTTCGCTCTTAAAGGGACCCATTTTGCTCTTAAAGGGACACATTTCGCTCTTGAAGGGACATATTTCGCTCTTAAAGGGACCAAGGTCGCTCTTAAAGGGACCGATTTCGCACTTAAAGGGACATATTTCGCTCTTAAAGGGACCCAGGTCGCTCTTAAAGGGACCCATTTAGCTCTTGAAGGGACCTATTTCGCTCTTAAAGGGACCCAGGTCGCTCTTAAAGGCACCCATTTTGCTCTTAAAGGGACATATTTCGCTCTAAAAGGGACATATTTTGCTCTTAAAGGAACCAAGGTCGCTCTTAAGGGGACCGATTTATCTCTTAAAGGGACATATTTAGCTCTTAAAGGGACCCATTTTGCTCTTAAAGGGACACATTTCGCTCTTGAAGGGACATATTTCGCTCTTAAAGGGACCAAGGTCGCTCTTAAAGGGACCGATTTTGCACTTAAAGGGACATATTTCGCTCTTAAAGGGACCCAGGTCGCTCTTAAAGGGACATATTTCGCTCTTAAAGGGACCAAGGTCGCTCTTAAAGGGACCGATTTTGCTCTTAAAGGGACATATTTCGCTCTTAAAGGGACCCAGATCGCTCTTAAAGGGACCCATTTTGCTCTTAAAGGGACCCAGGTTGCTCTTAAAGGGACATATTTCGCTCTTAAAGGGACCCATTTTGCTCTTAAGGGGACATATTTCGCTCTTAAAGGGACCCAGGTTGCTCTTAAAGAGACCCATTTTGCCCTTAAAGGGACATATTTTGCTCTTAAAGGGACCAAGGTTGCTCTTAAAGGGACCGATTTTGCTCTTAAAGGGACATATTTCGCTCTTAAAGGGACCCATTTTGCTCTTAAAGGGACCCAGGTCGCTCTTAAAGGGACCCAGGTCGCTCTTAAAGGGACATATTTTGCTCTTAAAGGGACCCAGGTTGCTCTTAAAGGGACCCATTTTGCTCTTAAAGGGACATATTTCGCTCTTAAAGGGACCCAGGTCGCTCTTAAAGGGACCCATTTTGCTCTTAAAGGGACCCAGGTTGCTCTTAAAGGGACCCATTTTGCCCTTAAAGGGACATATTTCGCTCTTAAAGGGACCAAGGTCGCTCTTAAAGGGACCGATTTTGCTCTTAAAGGGACATATTTCGCTCTAAAAGGGACATATTTCGCTCTTAAAGGGACCCATTTTGCTCTTAAAGGGACCCAGGTTGCTCTTAAAGGGACATATTTCGCTCTTAAAGGGACCCATTTTGCTCTTAAAGGGACATATTTCGCTCTTAAAGGGACCCAGGTCGCTCTTAAAGGGACCCAGGTTGCTCATAAAGGGACCCATTTTGCCCTTAAAGGGACATATTTTGCTCTTAAAGGGACCGATTTCGCTCTTAAAGGGACCCATTTTGTGCTTAAAGGGACCCAGGTTGCTCTTAAAGGGACCCTTTTTGCCCTTAAAGGGACATATTTCGCTTTTAAAGGGACCAAGGTCGCTCTTAAAGGGACCGATTTTGCTCTTAAAGGGACATAGTTCGCTCTAAAAGGGACATATTTCGCTCTTAAAGGGACCCATTTTGCTCTTAAAGGGGCCCAGGTAACTCTTATAGGGGCCCAGGTCGCTCCTAAACGGACCCATTTCGCTCTTAAAGGGGCCCAGGTCTCTCTTAAAGGGACCCATTTTGCTCTTAAAGGGACATATTTCGCTCTTAAAGGGACATATTTCGCTCTAAAAGGGACCCATTTTGCTCTTAAAGGGACCTAGGTTGCTCTTAAAGGGACATATTTCACTCTTAAAGGGACATATTTCACTCTAAAAGGGACATATTTCGCTCTTAAAGGGGCCCATTTTGCTCTTAAAGGGACCTAGGTTGCTCTTAAAGGGACATATTTCGCTCTTAAAGGGACCCAGGTCGCACTTAAAGGGACCCAGGTTGCTCTTAAAGGGACCCATTTTGCCCTTAAAGGGACATATTTCGCTCTTAAAGGGACATATTTCGCTCTTAAAGGGACCAAGGTCGCTCTTAAAGGGACCAAGGTCGCTCTTAAAGGGACCAATTTTGCTCTTAAAGGGACATATTTCGCTTTAAAAGGGACATATTTAGCTCTTAAAGGGACCCATTTTGCTCTTAAAGGGACATATTTCGCTCTTAAAGGGACCCATTTTGCTCTTAAAGGGACATATTTCGCTCTTAAAGGGACCCAGGTCGCTCTTAAAGGGACCCAGGTTGCTCGTAAAGGGACCCATTTTGCCCTTAAAGGGACATATTTTGCTCTTAAAGGGACCAAGGTCGCTCTTAAAGGGACCGATTTTGCCCTTAAAGGGACATATTTTGCTCTTAAAGGGACCCATTTTGCTCTTAAAGGGACCCAGGTTGCTCTTAAAGGGACCCATTTTGCCCTTAAAGGGACATATTTCGCTTTTAAAGGGACCAAGGTTGCTCTTAAAGGGACCGATTTTGCTCTTAAAGGGACCCATTTTGCTCTTAAAGGGACCCAGGTTGCTCTTAAAGGGACCCATTTTGCCCATAAAGGTACATATTTCGCTTTTAAAGGGACCAAGGTCGCTCTTAAAGGGACCCATTTTGCTCTTAAAGGGACCAAGGTTGCTCTTAAAGGGACCCATTTTGCCCTTAAAGGGACATATTTCGCTCTTAAAGGGACCCATTTTGCTCTTAAAGGGACCCATTTTGCTCTTAAAGGGACCCAGGTTGCTCTTAAAGGGACCCATTTTGCCCTTAAAGGGACATATTTTGCTTTTAAAGGGACCCAGGTTGCTCTTAAAGGGACCGATTTTGCTCCTAAAGGGACCGATTTTGCTCTTAAAGGGACATATTTCGCTCTTAAAGGGACCCATTTTGCTCTTAAAGGGACCCAGGTTGCTCTTAAAGGGACCCATTTTGCCCTTAAAGGGACATATTTCTCTTTTAAAGGGACCAAGGTCGCTCTTAAAGGGACCTAGGTTGCTCTTAAAGGGACCCATTTTGCCCTTAAAGGGACATATTTCGCTCTTAAAGGGACCCAGGTCGCTCTTAAAGGGACCCAGGTCGCTCTTAAAGGGACCCAGGTTGCTCATAAAGGGACCCATTTTGCCCTTAAAGGGACATATTTTGCTCTTAAAGGGACCAAGGTCGCTCTTAAAGGGACCGATTTTGCTCTTAAAGGGACTTATTTCGCTCTTAAAGGGAGCCATTTAGCTCTTAAAGGGACCAAGGTCGCTCTTAAAGGGACCGATTTTGCTCTTAAAGGGACATATTTCGCTCTTAAAAAGACCCATTTTGCTCTTAAAGGGACCCATTTTGCTCTTAAAGGGACACATTTAGCTCTTAAAGGGACCAAGGTTGCTCTTAAAGGGACCGATTTTGCTCTTAAAGGGACATATTTCGCTCTTAAAGGGACCCATTTTGCTCTTAAAGGGACCCAGGTCGCTCTTAAAGGGACCCAGGTCGCTCTTAAAGGGACATATTTTGCTCTTAAAGGGACCCAGGTTGCTCTTAAAGGGACCCATTTTGCTCTTAAAGGGACATATTTCGCTCTTAAAGGGACCCAGGTCGCTCTTAAAGGGACCCATTTTGCACTTAAAGGGACCCAGGTTGCTCTTAAAGGGACCCATTTTGCCCTTAAAGGGACATATTTCGCTCTTAAAGGGACCAAGGTCGCTCTTAAAGGGACCGATTTTGCTCTTAAAGGGACATATTTCGCTCTAAAAGGGACATATTTCGCTCTTAAAGGGACCCATTTTGCTCTTAAAAGGACCCAGGTTGCTCTTAAAGGGACATATTTCGCTCTTAAAGGGACCCATTTTGCTCTTAAAGGGACATATTTCGCTCTTAAAGGGACCCAGGTCGCTCTTAAAGGGACCCAGGTTGCTCGTAAAGGGACCCATTTTGCCCTTAAAGGGACATATTTTGCTCTTAAAGGGACCGATTTTGCTCTTAAAGGGACATATTTCGCTCTTAAAGGGACCCATTTTGTGCTTAAAGGGACCCAGGTTGCTCTTAAAGGGACCCTTTTTGCCCTTAAAGGGACATATTTTGCTCTTAAAGGGACCCATTTTGCTCTTAAAGGGGCCCAGGTAACTCTTATAGGGGCCCAGGTCGCTTCTAAACGGACCCATTTCGCTCTTAAAGGGGCCCAGGTCTCTCTTAAAGGGACCCATTTTGCTCTTAAAGGGACATATTTCGCTCTTAAAGGGACATATTTCGCTCTAAAAGGGACATATTTCGCTCTAAAAGGGACCCATTTTGCTCTTAAAGGGACCTAGGTTGCTCTTAAAGGGACATATTTCACTCTTAAAGGGACATATTTCGCTCTAAAAGGGACATATTTCGCTCTTAAAGGGGCCCATTTTGCTCTTAAAGGGACCTAGGTTGCTCTTAAAGGGACATATTTCACTCTTAAAGGGACCCATTTTGCTCTTAAAGGGACATATTTCGCTCTTAAAGGGACCCAGGTCGCACTTAAAGGGACCCAGGTTGCTCTTAAAGGGACCCATTTTCCCTTAAAGGGACATATTTCGCTCTTAAAGGGACATATTTCGCTCTTAAAGGGACCAAGGTCGGTCTTAAAGGGACCAAGGTCGCTCTTAAAGGGACCGATTTTGCTCTTAAAGGGACATATTTCGCTTTAAAAGGGACATATTTAGCTCTTAAAGGGACCCATTTTGCTCTTAAAGGGACATATTTCGCTCTTAAAGGGACCCATTTTGCTCTTAAAGGGACATATTTCGCTCTTAAAGGGACCCAGGTCGCTCTTAAAGGGACCCAGGTCGCTCTTAAAGGGACCCAGGTTGCTCGTAAAGGGACCCATTTTGCCCTTAAAGGGACATATTTTGCTCTTAAAGGGACCAAGGTCGCTCTTAAAGGGACCGATTTTGCCCTTAAAGGGACATATTTTGCTCTTAAAGGGACCCATTTTGCTCTTAAAGGGACCCAGGTTGCTCTTAAAGGGACCCATTTTGCCCTTAAAGGGACATATTTCGCTTTTAAAGGGACCAAGGTCGCTCTTAAAGGGACCGATTTTGCTCTTAAAGGGACCCATTTTGCTCTTAAAGGGACCCAGAATGCTCTTAAAGGGACCCATTTTGCCCATAAAGGGACATATTTCGCTTTTAAAGGGACCAAGGTCGCTCTTAAAGGGACCAAGGTTGCTCTTAAAGGGACCCATTTTGCCCTTAAAGGGACATATTTCGCTCTTAAAGGGACCCATTTTGCTCTTAAAGGGACCCATTTTGCTCATAAAGGGACCCAGGTTGCTCTTAAAGGGACCCATTTTGCCCTTAAAGGGACATATTTTGCTTTTAATGGGACCCAGGTTGCTCTTAAAAGGGACCGATTTTGCTCCTAAAGGGACCGATTTTGCTCTTAAAGGGACATATTTCGCTCTTAAAGGGACCCATTTTGCTCTTAAAGGGACCCAGGTTGCTCTTAAAGGGACCCATTTTGCCCTTAAAGGGACATATTTCGCTTTTAAAGGGACCAAGGTCGCTCTTAAAGGGACCCATTTTGCTCTTAAAGGGACCTAGGTTGCTCTTAAAGGGACCCATTTTGCCCTTAAAGGGACATATTTCGCTCTTAAAGGGACCCAGGTCGCTCTTAAAGGGACCCAGGTTGCTCATAGAGGGACCCATTTTGCCCTTAAAGGGACATATTTTGCTCTTAAAGGGACCAAGGTCGCTCTTAAAGGGACCGATTTTGCTCTTAAAGGGACTTATTTCGCTCTTAAAGGGAGCCATTTTGCTCTTAAAGGGACCAAGGTCGCTCTTAAAGGGACCGATTTTGCTCTTAAAGGGACATATTTCGCTCTTAAAAAGACCCATTTTGCTCTTAAAGGGACCCAGGTTGCTCTTAAAGGGACCCATTTTGCCCTTAAAGGAACATATTTCGCTTTTAAAGGGACCAAGGTCGCTCTTAAAGGGACCGATTTAGCTCTTAAAGGGACATATTTTGCTCTTAAAGGGACCCATTTTGCTCTTAAAGGAACACATTTAGCTCTTAAAGGGACATATTTCGCTCTTAAAGGGACCAAGGTTGCTCTTAAAGGGACCGATTTTGCTCTTAAAGGGACATATTTCGCTCTTAAAGGGACCCAGGTCGCTCTTAAATGGACATTTTTTGCTCTTAAAGGGACCAAGGTCGCTCTTAACCCCTTAACGACATCGGGCGTAAATTTACGCCCTGATGCCGGTAAGGGAGTTCAGAGCGGAGCCGCGCGGCGGCCCCGCTCTGAACCGCGCCGGTCCCGGGTGCCGCGTGTAGCCCGGGACCGTAGGTATTAGCGGGCACGGTCCGATCGCCGTGCCCGCTAATACAGTAATCGGATGCAGCTGTCAAACATGACAGCTGCATCCGATTACCGGACGCAGCGTCATCCCTGGTGTCTAGTGGGGAGATCGCTCCTCCGGGATGTTATCCCGGAGGAGCGATCTCCGTAAATGAAGCCGGCCGGGGACCGCTCCAAGATGGCGCCGTCCCCGGCTCGGCACTCGTTTACTTCCGGCTGCAGCAGCCGGAAGTAAACGAGTGCCTATCTCATGGATCTCTGCAGCATATCTATGCTGCAGAGATCTCTATGAGAGATCAGATCACTTATACTAGAAGTCCCCCAGGGGGGCTTCTAGTATATGTGTAAAAGTTTAAAAAAAAATGTCATTATTAGTAAAAATCCCCTCCCCTAATAAAAGTCTGAATCACCCCCCTTTTCCCAGGTTATAAATAAAAGTAAACAAATAAATAAATAAATAAACATGTTTGGTATCGCCGTGTGCGTAATCGCCCGAACTATTAATTAATCACATTCCTGATCTCGCACGGTAAACGGCGTCAGCGCAAAAAAATCCCAAAGTGCAAAATTGCGCATTTTTGGTCGCATCAAATCCAGAAAAATTGTAATAAAAAGCGATCAAAAAGTCGTATATGCGCAATCAAGGTACCGATAGAAAGAACATGTCATGGCGCAAAAAATGACTCCTGACACAGCCCCATAGACCAAAGGATAAAAGTGCTATAAGCCGGGGAATGGAGCGATTTTAAGTGACGTATATTTGTTGACAATGGTTTAAATTTTTTACAGGCCATCAGATACAATATAAGTTATACATGTTACATATCGTTTTAATCGTAACGACTTGAGGAACATATATAACAAGTCAGTTTTACCCCAGGGCGAATGGCGTAAAAACACATTTCCCCCAAATAAACAAAATGCGTTTTTTTTTTCAATTTCACCACACTTTCAATTTTTTTCTGGTTTCGCAGTGTACTTTATGCAAAAATTCAGCCTGTCATTGCAAAGTACAATTAGTGACGCAAAAAATAAGGGCTCATGTGGGTCTCTAGGTGGAAAAATGCAAGTGCTATGGCCTTTTATGCACAAGGAGGAAAAACCGAAAACGCAAAAATCGAAATTTGCTCTGTCCTTAAAGGGTTAAAGGGACCGATTTTGCTCTTAAAGGGACATATTTCGCTCTTAAAGGGACCCAGGTCGCTCTTAAAGGGACCCATTTTGCTCTTAAAGGGACATATTTCGCTCTTAAAGGGACCCATTTTGCTCTGAAAGGGACATATTTCGCTCATAAAGGGACCCAGGTTGCTCTTAAAGGGACCAAGGTCACTCTTAAAGGGACCAATTTATCTTTTAAAGGGACATATTTTGCTCTTAAAGGGACATATTTCGCTCTTAAATGGACCCAGGTCGGTCTTAAAGGGACCCATTTTGCTCTTAAAGGGACATATTTCGCTCTTAAAGGGACCAAGGTCGCTCTTAAAGGGACATATTTCGCTCTTATAGGGACCCAGATCACTCTTAAAGGGACATATTTCGCTCTTAAAGAGACCCAGGTCGCTCTTAACCTCTTAAGGACATAGGACGTACCGGTACGTCCTATGTCCTCACTTGCACTTCAAAGCTGGGCCTCGCTTTGAAGTGCCGCGATCCCGGGTGCCGCGAGTAGCCCGGGACCGCTGCTATTAGCGGGCATGGTCCGATCGCCGTGCCCGCTAATTAGCTAATTGGAGGCAGCTGTCAAAGTTGACAGCTGCCTCCGATTACCGGAGGCACCGTTTCCCTGGTGTCTAGTGGGGAGATCGCTCCTCCGGGACCTTGTCCCGGAGGAGCGATCTCCGTTACTGATGCCGGCCGGGGACGCGTCCAAGATGGCGCCGTCCTCGGCTCGGCACTCGTTCGTTTTCGGCTGCAGCAGCCGAAAGCAAACGAGTGCCGATCTCATGGATCTCTGCAGCATATCTATGCTGCAGAGATCTCAATGAGAGATCCAAGTGTATATACTAGAAGTCCCCCAGGGGGGAATAACCCTAACCCCAGGGGGGAATAACCCTAACCCCAGGGGGGCTTCTAGTATATGTGTAAAAAAAAAAAAAAAGTGTTGTTAATAGTAAAAAGCCCCCTCCCCTAATAAAAGTCTGAATCACCCCCCTTTCCCCAGGTTTTAAATAAAAGTAAACAAATAAATAAATAAATAAACATGTTTGGTATCGCCGCGTGCGTAATCGCCCGAACTATTAATTAATCACATTCCTGATCTCGTACGGTAAACAGCGTCAGCGCAAAAAAAAAATCCCAAAGTGCAAAATTGCGCATTTTTGGTCGCATCAAATCCAGAAAAAAATTAATAAAAAGCGATCAAAAAGACGTATATGGGCAATCAAGGTACCGATAGAAAGATCACATCATGGCGCAAAAAATGACACCTCGCACAGCCCCATAGACCAAAGGATAAAAGTGCTATAAGCCGGGGAATAGAGCGATTTTAAGGAACATATATTGGTTAACAACGGTTTGAATTTTTTACAGCCCATCAGATACAATATAAGTTATACATGTTATATATCGTTTTAATCGTAACGACTTGAGGAACATGCATAACAAGTCCGTTTTACCCCAGGGCGAATGGCGTAAAAACACATTTCCCCCAAATAAAAGAAATGCGTTTTTTTTTTTCAATTTCACCACACTTTGAATTTTTTTCTGGTTTCGCAGTGTACTTTATGCAAAAATTCAGCCTGTAATTGCAAAGAACAATTAGTGACGCAAAAAATAAGGGGTCATGTGGGTTTCTAGGTGGAAAAATGCAAGTGCTATGACCTTTTAAACACAAGGAGGAAAAAACGAAAACGTAAAAACGAAAATGGGCCATGTCCTTAAAGGGTTAAAGGGACATATTTAGCTCTTAAAGGGACCCATTTACCCCCTCAAGGGACCCAGGTCGCTCTTAAAGGGACCTGGGTCGCTCCTACAGGTACTTAGTTCGCTCTTAAAGGGACCCATTTAGAGCGGCTTGGGTCCCTTTAAGAGCGACTTGGGTACCGTCCCTTTAAGAGCAGCTTGGATCCCGTACCTGCTACATGGCTGCCTCAGCTCTGCTATTTTACTGACTGACCTCTGCTACTTATAATGGTAAAGATCATTGCTCGGTTACCATGACAATCTTACTCATGTCAGGGAGACAAAATGGTTAAGGACCTTCCATATATTACATCTTCTATTGGCCAATAATGGACATGTGACTGTGGATGGTGTGATACAATGCATGACGAGACCTTAGAGTTCCTATTGGCTGCTATATTTCAGCTATTTGCATATGTGCTGTGATTGGCTGTCAGCGGTTAGAGTGTGGCCATTATTTGCAATGGGCCATTATTTTCTATGGGAAATTTGGGGTCTTTAAACGTAAATTTCTTAAAAACGACAAATCGGATCGAAACGAAAAATAGATAGCACACCACACACCGCCGAGGGCTTCGAAACGCAGTTTGAACGGAGTCTGTGCGCAAAGCGGTTCGGGCTGTATTACGCGCAGAAAAATGGCTGGAAGAAGAAACGGAAGCAGAAGAAGAAGAAGAATACGGATTACAATATAGTGCTTTTCAAGCACTATAATTACAGTTAAATGCTGAGCAGTCAAGGATACAGTGTAAGGGTACAAACACACACACCGTATACGCAGCAGATTTGATACTGTGTTCAGTTATTTAGATCTAATCTGCTGCATATCTGCTGAGGGTACCTAAGGGTACAAACCCACACACCGTATACGCAGCTTATTTACTGCTGCGATACGCAGCAAATACGCAACAAATACGCAGCAGATTAGATCTAAATAACTGAACACAGCATCAAATCTGCTGCAGATCTGCTGCGTTTTTGCTGCGTATCTGCTGTGTATACGGTGTGTGGGTGTGTACCCTAAGGGGGAACTCAATACATACAATACCATGTGCCAATAGAGTAAGGGTAGTAGAGTTAGGGTACTAGTCATGTATAACAGGAGTCAACATAAATGCATTCATAACAGGTTCACCCCCATTATATAGCTACAGCCTATAGTGATACCTGTGATCAGAGATAATACTTACAATGTGTGCAGTCTGGTTATGGACAGAAGTGGTTGCTCCGCTGAAGCCTCGGTACCTGCAGTCAGATATAGGCACTTTTATATGTTCCTCTTATGTAACCCCTATAGCTTAGGGCGAGTTTATCCTTGGCTGCACTGAACAGATAGCTGTTGGCAATGCGTGACATATCACAACCTAAAGTTTCTCCCAGATGACTGTGCAATGGCAGTGGAACCTTGTGACTAGTGGAGGATCTGAGTCAAATGAGGTTACAAAATGTTGTGCACCTGCATCGCAACTAATATAGATGCATGGGGTCTGGTTGCAATAACCAAAAATCCATCCTTCAGACTGTCGCAATGTAACCACATTCACTTTAATTTTTGCTGGTGTGAGGACCTACCTACCTATCTGCTGGTGTTAACTACCAAACTGACAAACTACCTGATGAGGAGAACTACCTATAGGGGGGATATAAGCTATAGGGACCTCCTGTCTTATGGGAAATATTAGTTACAGGGACCGCCCAATAAGGCATCAGGATCAGCTGTCTAATAAGGGATAATAAAGCAAACACAAACTAGTACAATAGCACACTGCAAATGCTAGGATATGGATTGTTTAAATTGCTGCTATACTGCTATAGAAAAGTGTAGGTCCTAGGATACCATTTAATCAAATAGTGTGCACCATCCCACCATGACAAGGGGATCTCAATAAGATGAACCCCACACACTGTACATATGCCCCTCCTGGGGCTAACAATGAATCTACATATTCTGGGCATGTAGGATAGAGCTTAAAGTGAATGTACCGTCAGGCACATTCGCTTTAAGTATTGCCCATGGATAGAACGGCGCCGGCACGGGGAAGCCGGTGATTGAAGCTCGATTCTAATGGAGCCGCGTCATAGAGGCCCGCCGCCAGTGCTTCATCCCCGGTCTGGTGCCCGTGAGTAGAATGGCGCCGTACACGGGAACCGGGCCACGGTTCAATAAAAAAGCACCCTGGCATCGGCTTCCCCGCACAGGCATCATTCTATCCATGGGCAATACTTAAAGTGTCACTGGTACAGGCGATTTTAAGAAACTTTGTAATTGGGTTTATTAGCTGAAAAATGAATTTTTATCAT
The DNA here is from genome assembly GCF_027789765.1 of Dendropsophus ebraccatus. Lineage (NCBI taxonomy): Eukaryota > Metazoa > Chordata > Amphibia > Anura > Hylidae > Dendropsophus > Dendropsophus ebraccatus. Next base: position 13,412,817 of record NC_091462.1, on the reverse strand, counting down.
GAAAAAGCAATTTGATGCTCTCCCCCCTGTCTTCATTGTTCTCCTATGGAGAGAGGGAAATGAGACACCAAAACAGGACAACAAAGAGTTAATTTACAACTACATTACCTGGCTATCTCCTCTGACAGTCAGCACTGACCTCTCTGACCTCTAAATACCGCTGTCACCCAGCTCAGTGCCTGTAATCCTCTGTTCTCAGCTCTCTGCTGCCGGCTAACTCCCTCCTCCCCCCTCCCCTCTCCCTAGAACAGACTGGGTATGTCTAATGCAACAAGTCACAATTTCCTGATATTTTGCTGTGGATAGAAAAGAGGAGGGAGGGGGGGGACCTGGGAAAAGGCTTTTTAAATGCAGATAATGGCATATTTGCCTAATAAACCCAATTACAAAGTTTCTTAAAATCGCCTGGACTAAAAAAAAAAAAAAAAAAATACGACAGTGACACTTTAAAGCGAATGTACATTCACTTTAAAGAGGTTTTCCGGCCAAAATAGGCTAATGAGTTATCCTGTGCAGTCACTGATAGCCGGGTTGCCAACAACTTGCACCCACTTTGATCAGCTGTTCTGCACCCACACTACACAGTGAACGGGAAGTAGTTTGCCTTTATTCACTGTCTAGTGGTAGCCTGTAACTGCAACTCAGCTCCCATTTCAAGGTGTTATTCAGTGCTACAAAAACATGGCCACTTTTCCCCCTCTCTTGTCTCCAGATTGGGTGGAGTTTGAAACTCAGTTCCATTGAAGTAAATGGAGCTTAATTGCAAACCACACCTGAACTGGAGACAAGAGTGGGGGGGGGGGAGGAGCCATGTTTTTGTAGCGCTGGATAACCCCTTAAAGTGGACAGGAGCTGAGCTGCATTTATAGGTCACCACTGCTACACAGTGCGGGTTCTGACCAGCTGATCAGCACAGGTGCCAGGTGTCAGCACCCCACTGATTACTGACTGATCAGCTTTTCGCATGGGTCTATTTTGACTGGAAGACCCCCTCAAATCACCCATGGAGGATGGGTGGAGTGCTCGTTCCAATATGAAGGCAGCTGCCCCTCCCACATATAATGCAGAAAGACAAAAAATTGCCAGCGTATCCAATAGAATTAATTTAACTACACAGGTGCGCACTGCCATGGCTAAAATACTGTAAAAATACTGAAGAATACAGAAGCAATTGGCAGCGTGCACCTGCATAGTTATAATGGTCCTATTGGATGTGCTGGCCAATTTTTTTCTATTTCTGCAGTGGCGTTGCTACCATAGTGGCATGCCAGACAACTGCTATGGGGCCTGTGCCAAAGGGGGTCCAGGAAGGTAAGAGCCGTCCTGTGTCCTTCTGCTTAACCCCTTATGTACTTCAGTGTGTAAGTGAATCAAAGTTCACTTACATGCTGTAACACAAAAAAGGGTTAAAAAGCAGAAGACAAGAAGATTTCTGCTTCACTGCTCTGATAACCCCTGACATCTGTTCTCAGCTGCAAGCTTCAAGGTCAGGGGTTATCAGTGCAGGAGCAGTGAAGCAGAGAGCTCCTTGTAGCTTGTAAGTGAACTTTGGTTTACTGTAGAACATAAGGGGTTAAGCAGAAGGTAGTCTGCCCCTGCACCTATGAATTGAACCATAAAGGCTCCTAATGAACCCTTAGGGTAGCTTCACACATACCGTATCGCAGCGGATTTGATGGTGCGGATCCGCAGCAGATTTGATGGTGCAGGGCAAGCAGCCAATGATTATCTGCTCTGTCAGTGATTTTTTGGGCTGCCAGTGATATTTTTTGGCCACATGGAAGAAGTCATCATGTTGTTATACGGCTACATGTTACTGATCTCATGTGAATATAGTCATGACGCTACGTGTAGATAATCCCATGTGAATACAGTCATAAGGTACCATTTAGAGAAGCCTAAGGATAGTTCTCACGGAACTAGTTAGACTAATGACAACAGATGCAGCATCTTAAGAAAGAAACCTTATAAGCAGAACAAGATGACCACTAAGGCAGTGATTCAACCGAGATTTCCTGACTACAGAGCAAGTTAGTACTACTATATATCCATCATGCCTTTGCACAGTACCTAAATCCATGCTACCAACTCTATCTGTTTCTATATATCAACCCGAAATCAAAACAAAGACAGTTGAAGACTAGATTCAGGCAAGATGGTTTCCCTAAAGGTGTCCTTAAAGGAAATGTGTCGTCAGAAAGAGACCTATTGTTGAAATCATTGAGCACTTCAAACAGTTAAAATGACTCCACCATAACTTGCCTGCAGCTTCCACCTAACTCTTAAACCACCAAACAAAAACAGTGATAGTTTGTTATATATGCCATGCATAACCTTCATACATGATATTAAAGTCCATTTTAATATTAATTCAATGCCATGATTGTATAGCTAAAAAACTACACAAGGCAATAACTATGAATGGTGCCAAACAAGGCAAACGTCCCCTCACAAAGTCACAGAGTCATCCTACAACACTCAGGAAAGGAAAAACCCCATGTGGAGGAAACCTTTAGAGAACCATGGCTGAAGGATTTCCCTTCCTTTGGGCTTAGAGGTTAATTGTAGCCTGCTACTCAAATTATTAACAAAAAAAATGCACATGGTCCCAGATATACAATTACCAATATGTAACGCCTGGGGTAGTGGATCCACTGGACCGTCACTAGCGATGGCACTAACCTCACCAGGGAGCGGAGTCTAAGGGGCCGCTGGTTTTCACCAGAGCCCGCCGCAAGGCGGGACGGACTTGCTGCGGCAGGCGACCCCCAGGTCGCTACCCCTGGCTTGGTTTCTAGTGACGGCAGGCGAGGCCAGGCAGGAGCAGTAGGCAGGCAGAGGTCTGTAGGCGTGATCGCAGGTGGCGGACAGGACTCAGGAACAATGGGAAGGCAGCGGGCAAGGACTAGGGACAAGGACTGCGGACAAGAACAAGGGACAAGGACTAAGGTCAGGAACAACAGGGAGCTGGGCCAAACGCTATGGAAAGCATGCAGAGGCTCCAACACCTGGGAGGGGGCAGGGCTGGCACTTATAGGGGAGTGATTGACACTAAAACCAATTAGGAGCGCACTGCCCCTTTAAATGTGAGACAGCCGGCGGGGACGCGCACGCCGGCCGGCACAGTGACGGGCAGGAACGAGGCAAGGTGAGGCGCCCTCCTGGGCCGAAGTAGCCACAGCGCCGGGTCCCTGCATGTGGACACCGGCTGCTGCGGAACTGGGTGAGGAGTCACGGCTGCGGTCCGGAGCGCGGGATGCCGCCGTGGCCCTAACACAATACCAATAAGCAATACCAAACATAGAACAGGTACAAGAATAGGCATCATTATATAGGTCATAGTGATAAACAGTTGAAAATTTTTATTAAAACCTGGAGGGTGGGTAATACTTTAGTTCTTCTGATGGATGAATTAATGAAAGAGATACATTTATTTTCCTATGCAATTTATTTTCCTATGCAATTCACTATGCACATACATACATTTTACTCCTAAAACAGAACGACCTGTGCTTAAAGACAACCTGTCACCCCGGGCAGCCCCCCTGAACCCACCCCTGAACAGGGCTCCACATATACATACCCCCCCCTACAGGTCCCACTCCCAGCGCCGTTCATGTCATGGAGATCTGTCCGTAGCTCATCTGCACGCTCAATGTGCAAATGAGTGGAGTCAAATGGCCATAGGAAATCATTGCTCCAGATCTCTGCGGCGGGACCGGCACCGGTAGGGGGACGTGCAGGAGGGGGTATGTATGCGGGGCCCTGTCCAGGGGTGAGGTGGGACTCCTAGCGGCGCCGCAAACAACTGACTATTCATTGAACAGCGGCCACAGAAAGCCCTGTCAGTGCACACTGTAGAGCGAGCGGCTCCGGATGCTCGCTCCATAGTGTACAGTGGGGAGTTCTGATGCGGGCACGTACAGATGCGCCCGCATCAGAACTCTGCGGGGCTAAAGATCATCTAGCTGCTACTGAAGTACTGGCCAGGATGATCTTTTCGGAGACTGGCCGTTCCGTGACCCAGCCAGGTCACAGTATGGCAGGTCTCATACGTAATGTGAACATAGCCTTAGGGTGTATGGAGTGGGCTCCGGAGACAATCAAATTAGGGAACCTGATAAACCTGCTTGAAAAGATGAGTTTTCAGGACCCGTTTTCAGGGCCCGAGCTTTGGGTATTGGAAGTGAGTCTGACATTCTTAGGTAATGCATTCCATAGAACTGGTGCAACCCGGGTAAAGTCCCGAAGACAGGAGTAAGAGGTGCAGATTAATTAACTTTATATATGTATAGTTATATAATCAATATAATTTAACATACAAAAAACTGTATATAGTATCATTTAGTAATATACAGAAACATATTAGTACGAAAAGCTGAAGGAATAGTTTTGCATCTAGTCATGTGGCTACATGTACTGTAGATAACCCAGTGGAAATACAGTCATAAGGCTTCATGTAGATAAACCCATGTGAATACAGTCATAAGGCTTCATGTAGATAAACCCATGTGAATACAGTCATAAGGCTTCATGTAGATAAACCCATGTGAATACAGTCATAAGGCTTCATGTAGATAAACCCATGTGAATGCAGTCATAATAACACGTAGAGAACCCAAGGATAATTCCCAAGGAGCTGATTAGACTAATAATGTAGGATTTTAAGAAAAAAAAATATCATAAGCAGAACAGATGACCAGGAGGGCAATGACTCAACAGGGAATTCAGGAATACAAGGGGCAGTAATACCACTACATCCAAAATTAGTTTGTGGAGTATCCACACTACCAAACCTATGACTCCAAAGATCCTTAAAGACAAGATTCTGGCAATGTGGTTTCCATTTAGATGACCCCACTGCTCACTTTGACACAGTATCTGTGCAGTCCCACCAGTCGCTCCTAGAACTGTCACTAGAACCACGATGGCGGTCACAACGGAAGTCATAAGAGGAAAAGTATCCATCCAGCTGGTAAATGGTGTAAGTGGTGCATGTGTGCAGGGAGAGACTCCTTACACATTCAGGCTATGTTCACACTGCATATGAGTCAGGCCGTAGTTCGTACGCCGGCGTACATGTGCGGCTGAAACTAGGGGCGTGGGAATAAGCGACATGCGGCCGGATGCGTACGAACCGCGAACATATGCCCGTAGTACAGTTCTGCTTCCCTAGCTTTTTTCGTAGCGATCTGAAACAGGTCATTTACTTGGAAATCGTCGCCCAGCCCAATAAAACTCACAGAACCTTTTGGATCGAAAAATCAAGTTTAATTTGGCTGGACTAAATACTGCATACCGGACCGCACTGAAATCCACGGCCGTGAGTTTCAACATTTCCGTCCATTTTTTACGGCGCCGTATACAATCCGGCCTTAAGCTCATCGTACTTCCCAGCGAACGCATAAACCTCAAAACTACATGCATATATTCGCAGTTCGCACTACGGACAGAAACATACGCAGTGTGAACGTAGCCCCACTATACTAATAACCCCCTGAAGTGCAGGATTGGAGCATCAGCTTAAACCCATGCAACACTTACATGCCCCATAGGGAAAGAATGGAGCGCTGGCTACATGGGAACGGTGCATGCTATATTTACTATCACTGAATATGTTTCATAACCGGCTCACCACTCCAACTCAGATCTCTCCCTTGCCCTCAGCTGTACTTACCAGACCCAAGGACACCTTCAGGAGAGACCAGCACCATTTTGTATCATGTAAGGTATATTATTATTATTACATCTTTATCTTGTTAATCTTTGCACGATAATGCAATGGAAATGCAGCTGCATACATAAAAGTGAGGGGCCATCTTCCTCTCTTTTTCTTTGTGTATAAATGTAGAAAAGTCCACAGCACTCCAGATGTATGCCAAAATCATGAGGTGGTTTATTCAAAAGAACATTTAGAAATTAACAGCAAACACAAGCGCTTTGTGTAGAGAGTTTCATACACATTATGGAGCCTTTGTAGAAGGAGAATCCTCCGTTGATAAACACTGCCCAAGGGGTAGGGATGGCGGCTAACTTGAGCTAGGCCTCCATTTTACTAGGCCCCATAGCAGTTGCCTTGGTTACCTATAAGATATGTAGGCAGAATGTAAGAATATACTATACTAGAAAATGTACCCGGCGCTGCCCGGGTATAAAGTGTCAGTGTGTTAATTAGATTTGTTCTAAGGTGCCCAGGAGGCCAAGCTAAAGGTATTGTTTCATCTGAGTTAATCAGTGGAATTAGTGTATACCTGTAGTGCATAGTTGGAGTGGTTCTGTATACCCACAATGTATAGTTTTTAGGGGTCTCGCATATCTGTAGTGCATAGTTGGGGGGGCTGTATACCTATAGTGTATAGTTGGGGGGGTCCTGTATACCTGTAGTGTGTAGTTGAGGGGGGGCTGTATACCTGTAGTGCATAGTTGAGGGAGGTCCTGTATACCTGCAGTGTACAGTTGGTGAAGGTCCTGTATACCTGTACTGTATAGTTCGGGGGTCCTGTATACCTGTAGTATATAGTTAGTGCTGTATACCTGTAATGTATAGTTGGTGGAGGTCTTGTATACCTGTAGTTTATAGTTTGAGGGTCCTGGATACCTGTAGTGTATAATTAGTGGAGGTCTTGTATACCTGTAGTATATAGTTCGGGGGTCCTGTATACCTGTAGTGAATAGTTTGAGGGTCCTATATAACTATAGTATAGAGTTGGTGGAGGTCCTGTATACCTGTAGTGCATAGTTTGGGGTCCTATATACCTGTAGTATATAGCTGGTGGAGTTCCTGTATACCTGTAGTATATAGCTTTGGGGTCATGTATACTTGTAGTATAGAGTTGGTGAAGGTGCTGTATACCTGTATTATAGAGTTGGTGTAGGTCCTGTATACATGTAGTGTATAGTTTGGGGTCCTATATACCTGTAGTTTATAGTTGGTGGAGTTCCTGTATACCTGTAGTGTATAGTTTGGGGTCCTGTATACCTGTAGTATATAGTTGGTGGAGGTCCTGTATACCTGTAGTGTATAGTTTTGGGGTCCTTTATACCTGTAGTGTAAAGTTTGAGGTCCTGTATACCTGTAGTATATAGTTTTGTGGAGGTCCCGTGCACCCGTAGTGTATAGTTTTGGGGTCCTGTATACCTGTAGTGTCCTGTATACCTGCAGGGTTGTATTTACCCGTATGGCAGTGTTATTCAGTCACAGTGTGTCGGTATTGGTCATGTCTGGTATGGCGGTGTTATCCAGTCACAGTATGGCGGTATTGGTCAGGTCTGGTGTGGCAGTGTTATCCAGTCACAGTATGGCGGTATTGGTCAGGTCTGGTGTGGCGGTGTTATCCAGTCACGGTATGGTGGTATTGGTCAGGTCTGGTATAGCGGTGTTATCCAGTCACAGTATGGCAGTATTGGTCAGGTCTGATATGATGGTGTTATCCAGTCACAGTATGGCGGTATTGGTCAGGTCTGGTGTGGCGGTGTTACCCAGTCACAGTTTGCCGGTATTGGTCAGGTCTGGTATGGCAGTGTTATCCAGTCACAGTATGGCGGTATTGGTCAGGTCTGGTATGACAGTGTTATCCAGCACAGTATAGCGGTATTGGTCATGTCTGGTATGGCGGTGTTATCCAGTCACAGTATGGCGTTATTGGTCAGGTCTGGTATGACAGTGTTATCCAGCACAGTATAGCGGTATTGGTCATGTCTGGTATGGCGGTGTTATCCAGTCACAGTACGGCGGTATTGGTCAGGTCTGGTATGACAGTGTTATGCAGTCACAGTATGGCGGTATTGGTCAGGTCTGGTGTGGCGGTGTTATTCAGTCACGGCATGGTGGTATTGGTCAGGTCTGGTATAGCGGTGTTATCCAGTCACATTATGGCAGTATTGGTCAGGTCTGATATGATGGTGTTATCCAGTCACAGTATGGCGGTATTGGTCAGGTCTGGTGTGGCGGTGTTACCCAGTCACAGTTTGCCGGTATTGGTCAGGTCTGGTATGGCAGTGTTATCCAGTCACAGTATTGCGGTATTGGTCAGGTCTTGTATGACAGTGTTATCCAGTCACAGTATGGCGATATTGGTCAGGTCTGGTATGACAGTGTTATCCAGTCACAGTATGGCGGTATTGGTCAGGTCTGGTGTGGCAGTGTTACCCAGTCACAGTTTGGTATACCTGTAGTGCCCTGTATATACATGTACTGTATAGATGGAGTAGGGGGTCCTGTATACATGTACTGTATAGATAGAGTAGGGGGCCCTGTATATACATGTACTGTATGGATGGAGTAGGGGGTCCTGTATATACGTGTACTGTATAGATGGAGTAGGGGGTTCTGTATAAACATGTACTGTATAGATGGAGTAGGGGGTCCAGTATATATATGTACTGTATAGATGGAGTAGGGGGTCCGGTATATATATGTACTGTATAGATGGAGTAGGGGGCCTACCAGTTATTTCTGTGGATGTTGTGAGGCAGCTTCCCTAGCAACCATTGCTCCCTGTGAAAATGAAAGCAGTAATCCTATTGGTTGCTAAGGCTCCAACTGCCGTGTCTGCTGCAGCTAATTATATCACCTGTGTTTGCAGTGAGGAGATTTTCCCATTCATCTCTATGGGGCGCTCTTCCCCCTCCCCTCCTGTACATCTGGCGGGGACGGGACCTTCGCAATAACCTTCCCGGGTACCCAATGTATCTGTGTGCCAAATTTGGGGTCAAACGGTTCAGGCGTTTGGAAGTCTATAGAGGACAGACAGACAGAAGGACAGACAGACAGACAGACAGACAGACTTTGATTTTTATGATATAGATGGGATCTAATGCAAGTAATATGTGATTTATGTATATTGTCATCCAAGTAGAAGAGAATTTATATATAAAATAGAAAATAAATTGAGAGCATTGGAACTGCAACATGCTGCTTATAGTGGGTGCTTGCTCTTTCTAACCTATCCTATCTTTTCTCTCTCTTGTAAAAGAACTCAGCTCCACCACTCACAGGAGGGTTTAGATTTACCCCTGTAGGAGGGTTTAGTTTTGGTGGAGGAAGTGAGGAGTTAGTAGCTGGAGGTCTAAGCAGACAGATGTGTGAGACACTAGCTTGTTACAAAGTTATCCTACTATATACTATGCAGTGCTAAGCTAAATTTAGGTGAGAGAAGCCACCTAGGATAACCCTTGCCCACGCCAGGAACCCTTCTAAAAGGTGCAGGGCAGTCTTCTGAAACAAGAGAAACTGACCCCAGTAGGACAAAGCTACCAGGGAAAAGGTCTACGTATCCTACTGCACAGTGCAGGACGACTGGGAAATCTCGTAAACCTGCTACATCCAGATAACCAACGACTGGGGCTCATATTACCCACTTAAGATGGGTACTTCACAACTAGGGGGCATAGGCAGTTCAGAGCTACAACTAGGCATCCATGAGTACGTGTATCACTTCTCTCTACACACTTGTTCCAGCAGAGTACATATGTGGTGTCCTACCACTGGTGTTACTAGTTTATATACCCCTTGCAAAAGTTTGTACTTCAAGGGAAGTGGTATTGAAATTATGCCTAAGTTTTGCCACTAGATGTCACTATTATGTATCTATACACTTGTATATTGTACAGCTATAGTGAACAAGGGGTTATTGTTTGTTTGTAATCTGCGCACCAATAAGAGCTCTTTTCTTTTCTCCACCTATCTCTATTCTCCTTTCTTTCCTCTGCACTTTCTCCTCCACCACTCACAGGAGGTATTACACACCCTGTAGGAAGTTGTCACATTGGGAGAGGAAGTACACACCCACACTTACGAAGTCTTATCCAAGTCTTGGTAGAGAGAGGACGCAAGACAAGACGGCCCCTGCTGTAGTTCAGCTGGGCCCTAGCTCGACCAGGTCCCCTGTCAGGGACGAAAGAACAAGTCCAGTCTAGTCTAGTCGGGAGTGTGGTAGTGGACAGGCATATGGGCAGCACAGAGACTCTTCTCTTCTTCAAAGCAACACTTACCTTTTACCTTTATTTACTATATAGTCGCCCATGTGCTCTGCCAATCCAGAGCTGATTCGTTCTCTTATCATTATTTTGTATTTTAATTGAAAATTAATAAAAAGTGATTTTATAAATATAAATTTGGGTTTTCAGCTGTATAATTGTTTGTAGGTTTGGTGTCAGTTTGGGCTGAGTTAAACCCCTATTATATTTTTCCCTATCATTATTTATGGCACTGACCAATTATTTGAAGTGGGGAAGTATGTCTTACTGCGGAATATAAGTGATGTAGTCGGGAGTGTGGTAGTGGAAGGGATATGGGCAGCACAGAGACTCTTCTCTTCTTCAAAGTAACACTTATTCTTATTATGCAGTGCTAAACCACTAAGGAGAGGACAAGTCAGAGATCACCTCAACCCACGCCATGAACATCTCTAACAGTGCAGGACAGTATTCTGAAACAAGAGGAACTGATCCGGATAGAGCAAAGCCTACATAGGCTACAAGCCTACATTCTCTATCTTGCAGCCCAGGTGTAACCAGGTAATTTGGCCACCTTGCTCAACTCAGGTAACAAGGTCTGGGGATTGTGTCAACCTAGGAGGACGGGTCACCCGACACTGTAGGGCAATAGGTGGTGTCACGAGAGGTCGAAACACAGGCACAAGTAGTCTTCTACTTTCTAGTATTCTTAAAGTGACTGTACCACCAGGCCCAGGCTAAAGCACTGGTGGCGGGCCGACCCACCCCCAGTGGGAAGAAACCCCAGCCCCTCCATGATGTGACTCCTTTAGAATCAATGGAACCCTATCATAGAGGGGCTAGGGTTTCCTCGCACTAAGGGTGGGGCGTCCCACCTCCAGTGCTTCAGCCTGGGCCTGGTGGTACAGTCACTTTAAGTATTCTACTTCTTCTTCTTCTAAAGTTCCAGCAGAGCACACTTCTACCCTGGGTTGGGACTCTCAGGACCAACTCCTCTCTGCTACTCTGAACTCCCTGTATTTCTCAGCACACAATCAAGTCAGCACAGCTCTTACTACTACTACTCCTAAAGCTCTTAGCGCAGATTATGTCCAGTCAAGTCAGAAGTCTATTGTCAGCCGCTGTACTAAGTATTCATGCAGTAAAGATGATTTTATTTATGGTAACAGTACTCCACAGTCATGGAGACCACAGCACCTACACAGTAGTTACATTATCATTGGGTCATCTCCTCTTTCTGTGGGTGGCAGTACCGATAGTCCAGGTGGGTCACAACTCCACTCCGGACCATTGTGAAAAGTACCCAAGGGTCCCCCTCACAGCCCGGCAGGTCACTGACCACAGGGAAAGGGTATAGCCAGCCACCAGCCAGAGTACATGGTTTTTGGTTACAGAATTCCTTCTTTCTCATATTTTGTTTTGAAATGTAATGATCAGTTTTTCTTCCCAACATTTGGTTGCCCCATTATCCCCAAGTGTTTTTGTTTTTTTAAGTGGCACACATATCCTGAGCATATAAAACTGAACTTAAAGAGACGCTGTCCTATGTCAGGATAGCATAAAATAGTGGAAGAAAAGCTGAACCGAATGATGTATCACCTATCACCGGAACCACAGTCACGTACCTGGTTGAGTGCCAGGAGCACTATAGGTTGCTACCAATGTGGGCACTGTAAGGCATGTGCAAATGTCATGAAAACAACCACATTTAGCAGCAACAGAACTAATCAGACATATAAGATTAAACAGTTCATAAATTGTAGCTCCAAAGGGGTTATCTATTTGGTGACCTGTCCATGCACAGCCCAATATGTAGGCAAAACTCTCAGGGAACTACGAAAGAGGGTGTTGGAACACTTGGGGGACATTCGTAATTATAGAGACACCCCACTGGCCCAACATGTGAATTCATGTCAAGCAGGGAGTACGGGACAACTCATGTTCATAGGGGTGGAGTTATTGCAGAGGTCGGCACGGGGAGGGGACATAGACAGGATTCTCCTGCAAAAAGAATGCAGATGGATCTATACCCTACATACGATTGCACCAGAAGGTATTAACGAACATCAGAATTACTCCTGCTTCATCTAGACTCGTCCTAGCCCCCCGCCCCCCCCCGCCTCTCTCTTTTCTTTCCCCCCCCCCCCCTACCCCCTCCCTATACCTAAACAACACCTATTTCACCCGTTTACTCCAGCCTCATTTTATGACCTACACCTCCCTTGGCCGGTTGGATCTCTGATGGCTTATTTTAGGCAGACAGGGAGGGTCTTAGTAGACCAATAAGCTAGGTCCATCAGATAGATAGGTGGCATAATAGGGTTGATTTAGTCTAGGCTCCCGAGTGGGACCGCCCTTTTTAGGGCGGCCACCCCACCTAGGAATAGGGCCTACAATAGCACTTTATAGGGCAAGAATAGACCCGTTGCTATGTGATGCAGAGTTTGTCAAATACTACATTTTTCTTGCCACGCAGTTCTCATTGTTGTATCCTGAACCCATATTTTCCTTGCTCCCGTACCCGACCTCATAGTCAGGACCTGGACAGCGGCGCTCCACCGCTCACCTGACACTCTTGCTGAGTACCACGTAGGATCTGCCAGGGAGGGGGCGTCCCGCAGCGAAAGTGTGGCTGATTAGTCACATGACCGTGCGTAGGCGTTCCCTCACTAGAGCGGGATGGATTGCTCCCCGCCCAATCAGTGACGCGTTCTTGTCACGTGACGCGGGGGGCGTTCCCATCTGGAGGCGCGCGCTTCTGACGCAATGGTGTGGGCCGGTCGTGGCATTCAAAGCCAGCGCCGGCGTGCTCAGTCAGTTCGCTGCCAAAGCAGACGCTGACTTATTTCTGTATCCGGAGACCGCACTAGGGAAACAGTGAGTAGAAACTGTACCAGAGGTGATAGCACACCCTTGGTCTGTGAGCATCATTACTGAATGGTTATGTTTTCACACCCTAGATTTTTGCTGTAGTGCTGCCATTGCAGCCACTAAATACAGTCACCCTGGGGTCCGGGAGCACACAGTGAGTAATCCACCAGGGATGTTTTTCTTCCTACATAACAATCACCTTAGATTTAGAGGTGTAATTGATTGTTGTTTTTATTGCAGTGCTTCCCGTGTACCGCACCCCGTTTGGTCTTAGACAAGGGCCAGTGAGTAGCCGCTGAGCGGCAATAGCATGATCTTATGCACACTGTTTAGCCCGTCATTTGCATACCCTGTATGTATTTAGGTGTATAGCTTACACATAGCTACGGACCCTTATTTTTGGGTATGCTTGAACTTTTTATAAGCGCTAATCTCCACCACTGTGGCATTGGCGCGGACATACTCCCCTGATGACGCCGCGATAACCAGTGGCAGAAACGCGTTGGGAGAATACAACGCTAACGTATTATAGCTGGGGCATATCTAGCCTCCACATGATTTAATTACATCTATTTGTGGTTGAGTCCGCACTCCGGATATGCGACTATCCAACCAACTATTTTAAAATTTGTAACTAGGTGATGGGTACACTATTTGTTGGTGTTTATTAATCATCATAATTAAAAGTTACGTTTTAGGCACCTTCCCTCTTATTCTTTATCTATTTAATGCAGGGACTTTGACTAAGGGACAGACACCCGACTTGTTTAATAGCTTACCGAATGATGTATCACTTACATTGTTCTGTGCAGTTGATCAACAGATATTTTCCTGAATAACATGGACAATAAATAGTCCTCTCCATTATGTGCGTGAGCTCAGTAGCCTGGATATTCATGAGCAGCAGAAAACTCGGCCCACAAGCTACTGATTGGCAGTTATCTGCCCATGCTGTGTATAGCCACATAAGAGCAAAATCAAACCACTGCTTCAAACTTTTGCTATAATCATGTGTAATGAAAAGCTTTATTACATACAAAAAGTGATGCACACAAAGAAAACACAATTATTATGTGTTGTGTCCCTGCCTAACAACTGGAGTATGCCCACCCCGGTATGGGCGTCCCCACACTGCCGTTGTCAGGGGGCTGCGGAATGTTTCGGCAGATATTACTCTCTTTATCAAGCCTGTAGGTATCTCATTAGGTATCACACTAGATCATTAGTGCTTGCTCAGAGGTTGGATACATGCACATAAACGCTCAGGTCTTGGTGTGCGTGCCCCTATCCATGTAGGAGCTAATACATGCTCCGCAAAATGTGAACAGGGGGGAAAATAAGTGTTGGATACACTGACTATTTTACAAGTTTTCCCCCCTACAAAGAATGGAGAGATGTGTAATATGTATCGTAGAGACACCTCAACTGTGAAAGACAGAATCTACACCATTTACTCTGTTCACCATGCAGGATCAATGCAGTTAGATTTTAACTCTGCAGCCTGTTTTGGCCTTAATGCCTGGGGCCTATTTTTCAAATCTGACCCGTCTCTCTTTATGTAGTGATAACTCTGCGGTGCTTTTAACTACCGCAGTAATTCTGAGATTTTTTTTTCGTGACATATTCCTCTTTATGATTGTAATGTGCCGGCCGCAGCAGGCTACAGGACCATGGGAATCCCGGCTTGTGTAGGGCGCTGGTGCTGAGAAAGGCTCCCTTTTACCTGGTGGCCGAAACGCGTTGTGTTTCCTAAATAAATCTTTTTATATGGAATAACCACGCTATTCTGTGGTCTACTGAGCACCAGCGCCCTACACAAGCCGGGATTCCCATGGTCCTGTAGCCTGCTGCGGCCGGCACATTACATTGTTAACTGTACGACTTCCTTGACGTACCCCGGCAGGAGTTGCAGTGCCCCTCCATTCACGCTTCACATAGAGTTGTGCCTATAACCTAGCACAACTCCACTAGGTGAGTGCCACTCATCCTCTCTTTTCCTGGATACCTTTGCTGTCATTTATTGCACCAGGAGGCGCCCCCGCCCTCTCTCCTTTTATCTCCTCTTTATGATTGTGTTATACTTTGGTTGATACACTCTTTTTACATTTTTTTTACATTTGCGCAAAAATTTGAAAAATTTACAATCCTTTATATTCAAAATTCTCTTTTTCTGAGAAAAATAGTTACGTCACATAAACTAATTATTACTGCAACATCTACAACATGTCTGCTTTATGGTGACGTCATTTGGTGAACGTCCTTTTACTTTTTTCGATGTTAGAGGGCTTCCAAATTTTGCAGCGATTTTTTCAAATTTTCAGTAAAATTTCAAATTCAGATTTTTTAGGGACCAGTTCAGTTCTGAAGTGGATTTGTGAGGCCTGTATGTTAGTTACCCCCATAAACCTCTCCACTGTAAAAACTGCACTCCTCAAAGTATTCAAAGGAACTTTTCATAAGTTTATTAACCCTTTAGGTGTTACGCAGAAATTTAAGCACGTTGGAGGGGAAATTTTAAATTTTAATTTTTTGGGGGCAGATATTCTATTTTAATTCATTTTTTCTTCTAACACAGCAAATACTAACTGGGAAATGGAACTCAATATTTATTCCCCTGTTTCAATGTTTCTAGAAATCCCCCATATGTGGCCGCAGTGCGTCCCCTGACTCAACCACAGGCCGCATACATGACAGAAGCCTTGTGTATTTTTGGAGTCTTTTCTTATTTCAGTTTTTTTATAGCCATTATATCATGTCACAGAGGCCTTGTGGTGCCATCAGTACCATTGGGGGGGACATGTGACACCCTGATAATTTTTTATTAAATTTTTTTATGAGGTGGTAGGAATAAAAAACACAATTTAGCAGCTTTTTTTCATCATTTTTTTGTATGCCGTTTACTATACGCCACATATGACATGTTATCTTCATTCGTCAGGTCAGTACGATTACAGTGATGTCTATGTTATTTAGCGTTTACTATACGTTACATATGACATGTTATCGTTATACGTCAGGCCGGTACGATTACAGTGATATCCATGTTATATAGCTTTTGTTATAGTTTATGGCATTTATACTATAAATACTGTTGGTGTCTTGCATATTGTAAGACCTGCACTTTTTACATTTTTTGGCCAATAGAGTTATGTGAGGGAATTTTTTTTGCGGCATAAGCTGACATTTTTAGTGGTACACCTTTTGGGTACATGTGTCGTATTGATAGCTTTTTTCTAAATTTTTTAGGGGGCGGCTAGTTTTTTATTTATTTTCTTAATGGCATTAATCGGGGCGGTATAATTAATGTAACGGGTTAATAGAGGGGGTCATTACAGACGCGGCGATACCAAATATGTGTACTTTATTTATAGGGGATCATTTATAAAGGGGGATAGGGAATGTGTGTATTTATTTATACTGTATTTATTTCTTTATTTTAATTATTTATTTATTCATGTATTTATTTATTTAATTATTTACTTTATTTGTTTTATTTATTTATGTGTGTGGTGTTTTTTTTTAACTTTTCAGGTACATATATACAGTATAATGCATTACAGCACATGGTGAGTGCTGTGATACATTATACTGTATACAGAATGAGCAGTCAGTGTTACACACTGACTGCTCGTTCAAACGATCAGACCCCTGCCTCAGTGCAGGGGCCTGATCGTTATATATCATAGTAACCCAGATATGCACTGGGAGGCGTCTGGGTTACTATGGTAACCCCCCAAAGCCGTGCGATCCAGGTGGGTGGAGCACGGGGGGATGCAGATCCGGGCGGGGGGGGGGTGGTGGTTTTGGAGCGGGAACAGGCTGGGGGGAGAATCAGGAAGTGGCGGCAGGAGGAGACAACGTAATTTCTGCCCAAAGTAAGGTAGAATGCGGTGTCCCTAGGTTTGACTCTGTGGTGTGGTGTATTTAACTGCATGACATGGGGAAAACTGATCTCCCTGCCGTAGCCCTGCCCTCCTAACTCACTCACGAAAGAACCCCCCGCACCTCCAACCAACCCCTCCCTCAATGAAACACGTTACACCTGTTTCTTTGGAAAATATATGGCCACAGCAGCCAATGTTTATTAACATAAATAACATAAAAACATGAACAATCAATCCAACATAACATATCAACATAATATGCTATCTAACTAATCATCCCAAAACAGGAAGAAGGGGGTCCTTGAGGCTAAGAATCCTACGTGTACGAACCGGCCATCCTCCTCTTCTTATGTTCTCCGCCCCCAGCCGGTTACCTCAGGCTCAAGGGCCCTCCGTTCCTCAATCACCACTGGCCGATTCCTTCCCAACTCCACCAACTACTCCCCGGGACACCACCCAGACAGGAGCCCATACCCCTCACCATTATCCGTGAGCCACCTGTTAAAGTGGGGGTGCATTTCTTATTATGTGCTCCCCCCATAATAGTAACCAACCCCAAGGACCCCCTACCCCGCCAACCCAGCTGCTATGACAAACAACCCTTCCCAACCCCCGAATGCAACCGTAAACCCCCAAACAACCTTAGGGAGGGAGGGTGGGACTCTTTGGCTGCCTGCTCCACCTGTGGCTGCACGTGTTGAACAGAGGAGGGGTTTTATACCCCCTCCCCTGCTCAAACCGCCCCCACTCCCCCTCCCTCTTCCTTCCTCCTGCCCCCTTACTTTTTAACCCCTTCCCGACAGTTTCCCTGTCATGCCGGCCTCCCTCCAACTCCGTCTTCGTCCGGCCTCTCTGAAGCCTCTGTAAAGCCTCCATTTTGTTTATTAGCTATCTCAGCTACATCCATGTTCTAACATGTGCTTGTGTATTTCTTGTCTGTATACCAAGAGTTAACAAGAGATCTTTGAGGTAAGCCTTGTATCCTTGGTACCAAGACAGAACCCCTCTGATTGGGCCAAGAGATAACTTTTGCCCCAACTCCACCCTTCTTCTGGAAGGAGTGAGATTCCCTGGTTAGGACCAGTGTAGTGTGTAGTGTGTAGTGTGTAGTGTGTAGTGTGTAGTGTCCGGCTTTGCCAGGTGAAGTGACCACTGTTCTCAGTCCACCTTCAGGTCTGGGAATTAGAAGAGAAGCAAAGCAGCATCTTTACTCCCAAAACTACTAGATTCCTTTGGTAGAGGAGCCTAGATCATCTGGGATCAGTGTAAGAGTAAGTGATCTACTGGATAGAATCCCCAAATGCCAGAGGACTTCTCTGAACTTACCAGTATACCAAAGTGTCCCACTCCAGTTCAAGCTACTGAGATATCCTTCTCTAATTTCTGCAATTCAGAAAACTTCAGTCATTAGGTCCACCCTGCTCCAGAGACCTTCTGCACAGGCCGGAGTGTATGTGAGACCCTCAGCTCTGCCTAACCTGTTCCTCAGTAAGCTGCTCATAAAGATACAAGAACTGAGAGGATCAGAGTTATTAGCTGCCTCAGAACCCCATTTCATCACTACACTGAAAGCTACCACAGATCTCACAACTAACTCCTGGTGTTGGACCATCCTGACAGGAAGGGCGAAACGGGCGCAGTATAGTGCAGCCCGTACATGACAGGGTGGGCAGGAAGGGGTTAAGCTAGGAAAGCTGTCTGCTAGCATGGTTGCTATAGTGAAGGGGCAGCAGCCATCCAGAAGTGCGGGGCTCTATGAATGAGCCGATAGGGGTAGTGTTAGGAGCGTGGGGGGAGTGTCATAGCTGGGGGGTAGAAATAGGTTAGGGGAGGGCTTACCTCATTCTGCCTCGTCCGGACCTGAGACAGCCCGCCCGCCCGCCCTATTGCTTTGCCTGGCCGGTGGTGTGGGGCTCGTTCCTGATCATCATCGCGGCAGCCCGCGGAGGGGTGGTCACGGATGGCCCTGAGTGAGTTGGTTCAGGGGCCCATTTAAAGTGATGGGAAACCCCTGTTTTTTGTTATCTGCAGTTCGGTTTGGGATTTGGTGCAGGTGGTTACCGCTTAAGCGGTTATTCTGAGGTTCCATAGGAACCAGGTGGACAGCAGTACATGGCATATTTGCCATCCCTGAGCCGGCGCGGTGCGACTGGGGGTTTTATAGATTACACTTGTGCTGCTTGGTTGGGCTATCCGTTACCTCCCTATGTTGTGGCTTATGTTTACAAAATGCAATCTAAAAGTTATATATAATGTTTACAGAGTTATTTATGGTTTCTATTTAATAAAGAGGCTGCTGTGGCCAGTATTTTCCAACGTTACTCAGTGTGGTGTCCGTTATTGGGGGTGGGGGTGGGGGGTAAAAAGGGAACTGTTAAAGTGAGGGGTAACGCTGGGTATGGGGTTTGTTCTTCTACCCCGTAATCTGCCTTACCCGGGTCATGCATATTGTCACCTTATGCAACTGTATGAACTGTACCAAAGTTTTACCTCAAGTAAAGTGTCTTATTGCTTTCATCCTACAAGTGTGTGGACATTGCTTACTTCAAGGTACATATTATTTTGCATCTCCTGTGAGTGTGCTGAGAGGCCGGGCCATCATAACACCCTCGGACCCCACCGTGACAAGTAGGTTCCAGTTAGGCCCCTGTTGCACCATAACACCCAGCAACCCCTCACTGTTACACCGGGATACCGCAGACTTGATGGTGGATGAGAGCCGGATGTGTCGCTGTAGTGAGAGCCGGATGTGTCCGGGTAGTGAGTCCCAGAGTATGGGGGAGGCTCGAGCAAAGTCTTGGAGGCGGTTGTGCGAGGTACTAACAAGGGGGGAGCGCAGGCGGAGGTCACTGGAAGATCGAAGGTTGCATGAGGGATGGTAGCGGGATATCAGGTCAGAGATGTAAGGAGGGGACAGGTTGTGGACGGCCTTGTACGTCATGGTCAACAGTTATTATAAGTTACTGTACAGTATAGCAATCAGCATGTGGTGTATAATGTATAGTAACTATATAACCCTGATAACACAGCAGCTAGATATGTGATATATAAGTTACTGTACAGTATAGCAATCAGCATGTGGTGTATAATGTGTAGTAACTGTATAACCCTGATAACACAGCAGCTGGATATGTGATATTATAAGTTACTGTACAGTATAGCAATCAGCATGTGGTGTATAATGTATAGTAACTGTATAAACCTGATAACACAGCAGCAGTTTGGAGATACAGGATGGAACTGCAGATCCCCATAATGCAGTAGCGTAGTACATCAGGCTAGAAAGAAGAAACAGGGCTGCTGTCAGAGGTCTGTGTGGTCACATGACAGCAATGGGGAGGGGGGGGGGTGTTCAGCATGGACCAATCAGGAAGTGAGAATGACAGAGCTGTGCAGGAGGAAAGTGACAGAAAGTTTTCTATACAGCAGTGTGAATGGCTGAGTGGGAGGGCAGGCAGATTATAGCAGCAGTGTGTATAGCTGAGTGTAAGTGCAGGCACATTATAGCAGCAGTGTGTATAGCTGAGTGTAAGTGCAGGCACATTATAGCAGCAGTGTGTATAGCTGAGTGTGAGTGCAGGCATATTATAGCACCAGTGAAGAGGATGGGAAACACAAGGGCTGGCAGAGACTGCAGGGATCATGAAGGAATGAGCAGGACGTATGTTGGCACATAAATGCAGCATGTCCAGTGAGAGAGGGTTTACAGCTATGAAGAGATTACCTCCACAGTACTGTCCTCTGATGCAAGCTCCAGTCTGAAGTGGATTTGGAAGGTGAGGGAGGCTTCCTGGATCAGAGTACAGAGCTGTAGACCCCACTATGCAGGCCATGCCCCTCCCCCACTCCCCCTCCCACCCAGTACAGGGAGCTCTTAAACCAAGGTGATGCTCTTAAACCAAGTTACAATTTGTAAAAACTGTGTGCTCTTCTTGTAAAACGCTCTCAATCCAAGTTACTGTTAAACCAAGGTACCACTGTAGTGTTTTGTTTTTTTTTTTTTTAAGGGGGGGGGGGTAGGTTTTTTAATTTGGAAAAAAAGGGAAAAGAGGGCTAGTTTGGATTTTTATTAGGTTTGCTAGATTGTTTTATTAGATTTTTATCTTTTGTCTTCCTTGGCGACTTGTATAAGCAATCATTCAATTGCTTATATAGATCAGTGCAATACATTTGTATAGAGGTTGTAGAGGGTTTTCTATTGGGATTTGCTGTCAGTTTCCATCAAGGACAGAGGTGGCAGCAGAGAGCACTGTGTCAGACTGGAAAGAAAACACCACTTCCTGCAGGACATACAGCAGCTGATAAGTACTGGAGATTTTTAAAAAATAAGTAATTTACAAATCTGTATAACTTTTCGACCACATTTGATTTGAAAACCTCTTTTTTTTCTTTCGCCGGAGTACCCCTTCAAAGCAGTTATCCAGGTTGTAGAAAATGACTAAAGACTTTTGCTCTACGGCACTGAAAGATTTAAAACTCTCCTCGTTCTGAGATGTGTGGGGGCGAGGTGTACACCACAGAGGCTTCATCTGTGTTCATGTTTGACACACGGCGATAACTATTCCCCTTAATTATGTAGAAGAGGTCGTCTTTATGAGCCAGGTAATGATCTCCATCTCTACAGGCTGGATGCAACTTGAAGATTGAGAGATCTTCTGCACGGTGGAAGTTGCTTGATCTCATGTAACAATTAAGATCGGATCTGACAATGTAATAATATTTGTTAACGCCACAGAAATCAACCCCTTTGGCCAGTTTTTTTGGAACAATTTTTCCAGTCATGATTCTGGTTCTGAAAGAGATGAATAGTCAACCATTTAAAGAAAAGCAAACGGCCACAGAAGTCATCCTACAAGTAAACCAGATAATCGGTTGTGCTGATGATTCTGGAAGGATGAAAGCCACTTAGTTCAATCAAGAATATTTTACATAGTAACATAGTTGATAAGTAGAGATGAGTGAACCTGGAGCATGCTGGAGTCCATCCGAACCCAAACTTTCGGCATTTGATTAGCGGTGGCTGCTGAAGTTAGATAAATCCCTAAGGCTATGTGGAAAACATGGATATAGTCATTGGCTGTATCCATGTTTTCCAGACAACCTTAGAGCTTTATCCAAGTTCAGCAGCCCCTGCTAATCAAATGGCGAACAATTGGGTTCAGATGGACTCGAACCCAAACCCGGTTCGCTCATCTCTATTGATAAGGTTGAAAGGAGTCCCTCAAGAAACCCTACTGTGTTGATCCAGGGGAAGGCAAAAACCCCTATGAGGCAGATGACAATTGCCCCATGACAGGGAGAAAATTCCTTCCCGACTCCAATGGCGATCAGAATAATCCCTGGATCAACGTATCACCGGAAATCTAATGCCCATAACTTGTAATATGAAAAAGCATCCAGGCCTCCTTTGTACTTATTAAATGAATTAGCCATGACAACATCATGTGGCAGATAGTTCCATATTCTCAATCTAGACGTAGAGGATGCCCCCTTGTCATGGTTACAGACCTAGGAGTAAAAAGACCACTACAAAGATCTCTGTACTGTCCATTCATATATTTGTACATTGTGATCAGATCGCCCCTAAGACGTCTTTTTTCTAGCGTAAATAGCCCCAAGCTTGATAACCTTTCCTGGTACTGTAACCCACCCATTCCCTTAATGACCTTTGTTGCCCTCATCTGCGCCCCTCCAGGTCAGCTGTGTCCTTCTTATATACCGCTGCCGTTGTTGTACACAGTATTCCATATGTGGTCTGACCAGTGATTTATAAAGAGGCAAAACTATGTTCTCATCTTTAACCTCTCGGGCTCTTTTGATGCATCCCATTATTTTATTAGCCTTGGCAGCTGCTGCCTGGCACTGATCACTAAAGTTGAGTTTACTGTCCACCAATACCCCCATGTCACTTTTGGAAGCAGTTTTACCCAGAGTTCTATTATTTAGCACATAACTGTACTTATTATTTCTATAGCTCAAATGCATAACCTTACATTTATCCACATTAAACTTTATTTGCTATTTCACTGCCCAAGCCTCCAGCTTCTCCAAATCTCTCTGTAATATATTATCCTCCTCTGTGGTGATTACTTTACCCAGTTTAGTATTATTTGCAAAAATTGAGATTCTACTCTGTAGCCCCTCTACAAGATCATTAATAAACATATTAAAAAGAAGTGGACCCAACACTGGTCCCTGTGGTACCCCACTAGTAACTAAAACTCAATCTGAATATATTCCATCAATGACTACCTTGTGTTTTCTATCACTCAACCAGTTACTTATCCATTTGCATATGTTTTCCCGTAGTCCTAGCATCCTCATAAGACACAGTATCAAATGCCTTTGAAAACTCCAGATACACAACATCCACAGCCTCCCCCAGGTTCAGTCTATAAATGACCTCTTCATAGAAGCCGATCAGATTAGTCTGGCAGGATCGATCCCTCATATATCCATGCTGGTGCTGTGTTATAAATTATTTTCATTAAGATACTCCAGTATAGCATCTCTTGCAAAACCCTCAAATACTTTACCTACTATAGATGTTAGACTTACAGGCCTATAGTTTCTAGGATCACTCTTTGACCCCTTCTTGAATATTGGTACCACATTAGCTATGTGCCAGTCATGAGGAACAATCCCTGTCATTAGAGAATCTTTATTTGATTTTTATTTTATAAAAGGGCATAGATGGAGGCAGCTATAGGTGGTGCAGAGGAAGCAGCCAAATCTGGGACATGGGTCTAGGGGCTCAAAGGTCCCTTTGTTTTATATGAAAACATCTTTACTACAAATGGCATATGGTAGTGTAGGAGAGGAGCCACAGTTAAGGGGCATACACCTTCAATAACTGTCAGCCAAAAAAACGGGCAGACACAGTTATCTCCCATCCTCCCCAAGCACATGAACATTGGGCACAGCCTCACATTACTGTGTTCTCTATAGGGAGGGGTAAACCGCAGTCAAACTGCTCTAGTGACAGCTTATCTCTATGAGAACAAAGGGGTCAGGCAGTGAAATTCCATCACGGTTGACCACTATCTCCACCGACATCTATCAGTAGTCTCCGAACAGCCCCATACACTTTATACTGATGGCCGAACTCACTTAAAGGGGTACTCCAGCGGGGGGCACTTTTTTGCTGGGACCGGGGAGGAGGTGGCTGAGGGAAAAGACGTCCACTCATCTCCCTGGTTCCAGCGGCGGGTCCCACATCGCGGCACTCCGGACCCCGGTTTCCGTCCGCTTCCTGGTGTCTGACGTGGGCCCGAGACGATACGTCTCAGGTCCGCTCAGCCAGTCAGTGACAGAGGCGGGATCTAAGTGGACTTGAAAAGGATCCCGCCTCTTTCACTGACTGGCTGAGTGGACTTGAGACGCCACGTCTCGGGCCCGCGTCAGACACTAGGAAGCGTCCGGGCACCGGAGCGCCACGATGCCGGACCCGCCGCAAAAAAAAGTGCCCCCCAGCTGGAGTACCCCTTTAAAGCAATGTATTTCAGTAGTTCTAGAAGAAAAGGCAGCCTGCAATATGCAGTGGTGTAGCTCCCATAGAGGCAGGGAAGGCGGTTGCTATGGGGCCCATAGAGGGAGGGGGCCCAGGGAAGATAAGAGCCTCCTGTGTCCTTTTGCTTAACCCCTTATGTACTGCAGTGTGTAAGTGACCCAGTGTTCTCTTACATGCTGCAACACAAAAAAGGGTTAATGCAGAAGACAATTAGCTCTCTCCCTCACTACTCTGATAACCTCTGACCTCTGAGCTCCTGCAGAGGTCAGGGGTTATCAGTGCAGGAATAGTTAAGGAGAGAGCTAATTGTTTTCTGTATTAACTCTTTTTATGTGTTGCAGCATGTAAGAGAACACTGGGTCACTTACACACTGCAGTAAATAAGGGGTTAAGCTAAAGTTAGTCTGCTCCTGCACCTATGTATATAACCATTAGGCTCCTAATACTCTGTTATAGTTAAATACAGTGGATGGACAGGACAAGTAGACATTGGCTTTCTCCTCTGCCACTCACTGTTGTGGCTGCACGCAGGATTCTGCCTCTGGCCACAAGAGATTTATTTTTAGGCTACCGAGTATATATATGTAGATTGCTACGCCCCTGGTAATATGGTTGCTTATTATGGAACTTTGTGGTCAGAGTTCTATATTTCTAATTGAGAAGACCAAATCTTCTGTATATACCTACTGTCACGACCCGTCACACCAAACACACAGAGACAGTGAGCCCTAAGCTCAGCCCCGCCCACTGACTCTACCTACTTGCCCCCCTAGGCTAAACCCTAGGGCAGCAACTGGGCGACGGTCCCTGCACTGGCTTGGTGGGACAAAAAGACAAGACAGACAGACAAAACACAATAAAGAATGGTCAGCAATCCGGGTCACAACAGTCTGGCAGCAAAGGTACAAAATCAGGATCCAAAAGAGTAGTCAAATAACAGGCAATATGGTCGGGGGCAGGCAGCAAGCAAGCGAGGTCAAAAGATACAAGGCAGGAATCAGGAGAAGCAAAGAAACAGAACCACAAGCAGGCAGAGACAAATCAATATCCAGCAGTGAGAGGCAGGCTGGCAGACACTATATAGGAGACCAGAGGTCCAGTGCAGGAGCTGATTGGACCAGAGCCCTAATCTCCTCAGAACACCTGGGGCAAGAGCAACCTGACTGGCAGAGAGAACAGTCTATCAGACTAGCTAACCAGCATCAGAGTTAACTCCGGAGTGGCCAGGAGTATCTCAGGCAAAGCGGGTGTGGCTGAAGAAACACAGAAGGAAATAGAGCAGTGTTCAGACAAGGTTCAGGACACTGCACAAACATACAAAAACACTGAATATCAGCGCCATCTCAGGCGCGCAGCACGAGCCAAGGGGCGCACGGAGTTCGGTACAGGCACATTCATGACACCTACATTTAAAGGGGTTTTCTGGGGGAAATGTACTGATGAGCTATTCATGAGGAGTGAGGACCCTGCTCACAAGAGCTTACAGTCTATGAGGAGAGGATGGAGACAAAAGGCAGAGGGGGAAAAGTGCTTAATTGTTACTATAGTCCTGCCATTTATATAAATAGGACAGTGCAGGTAGAGGTGGGTGAACCAGTCACCAACCAATGCCTGCATGCTGCAGGTCTAAGTGCTTGATGGGGGTGTAGGATGTTGGGGGGTGTTGACCAAATAAGAGAACCTGATAGACCTGTTTAAAAAGATGAGTATTAAAGGGGTTGTCCGGCGATAAAAAATTATTCACAGAATAACACACATTACAAAGTTATACAACTTTGTAATGTATGTTATGTCTGTGAATGGCCCCCTTCCCCGTGTTTCCCCCCACCCACGCTAGACCCGGAAGTGTGGTGCATTATACTCACCGCATGTCGTGTCGTCCACGGTCTCCGATCGTCAGCAGTGACGTCTTCTTCGGGAGGCCGGCGGATCTTCCCGAGTGCTGGCCGCCCTCTGCAGCGTCATCCGAAGCTCAGCCGCGATTGGCTGAGCATAACTGTGCTCAGCCAATCGCGGCTGAGCGGCTGATGACGCGGCCACGTCATCAGCTGCTCAGCCGCGATTGGCTGAGCACAGTTATGCTCAGCCAATCGCGGCTGAGCTTCGGATGACGCTGCAGAGGGCGGCCAGCACTCGGGAAGATCCGCTGGCCTCCCGAAGAAGACGTCACTGCTGAGGATCGGAGACCGAGGTCGGCACGTGACAGGTAATGTATAGCGCACCACACTTCCGGGTACACGGGTGGGGGTGGTGGGACACGGGGAAGGGGGCCATTCACAGACATAACATACATTACAAAGTTGTATAACTTTGTAATGTGTGTTATTCTGTGAATAATTTTTTTCGCCGGACAACCCCTTTAAGGGTACGTTTGAAGATTTGGGTATTGGTGGTGAGCAGGGGCATAACTACCACCATAGCAGCCATAGCAACTGCTATGGGGCTCGCCACATCAAGTGGCGTAGCTACAATGAAGGCAGCGAAGGCAACTGCTATGGGGCCCCTGCAGGAAGGGGGCCCGAGGAAGCCTGCCCTGCCTTCATGGTCCAGAGAGTAAGAGGGACCCCCACTGCACTGTTCAGCCCCCTCACTGTAGTGCCGGGTGAGCGGGCTGAACAGAGGAGCAGGACCTGCAAGACAGCACAGGAGAGGGATTAAGGACCTTTGGGTCACATGACCCAAAGGTCCTCAATACCTCTATGTGACGATCAGCCCGGACTACAGGAGGAGGAGGGGGAAGCCTGGGAGCTGTAAGTGCTGTGTATGTGTGTCAGTGAGTGTATATATGTGTCTGTGGGTATATGTCAGTGTGTGTATATATGTATCTGTGTATATATTTATGTCAGTGTGTGTATGTATCTGTGGCTATATGTGTGTGTATGTCAGCAATGTCTGTAACACTGGTGTGTATGTGTGTGTGTATGTCAGTAGTGTCTCAAGTGATTGACAGGTTTGCTCCCAAAGATGTTCTGCAGCAGCTTCTATTAATGCTGGGCTCTAATAAAAGAACCCACCATTAATATCTGCAGCATTTTCTTTTATTTCTGGTTGAGTATTTCTTATTACACTGAGATGATTTCCCTGTGTACAGTCTATTCATGGTGTATACATCAGCACTAGTGTCATCACATTACAGCTTATATGTGTGTATGTTAGTGGAGTATCTGTATATACCTTAATGGTGCCTCTGTGTGTGTATATGTGCGTCATTGTCTGTGTTTGGCGGGGGGGGGGGGGGGGGGGGCGTACAGGATTCATGGGGCCCCATACAGTTTGCTATGAGGCCCCATGAATCCTAGCTACGCCCCTGGCCACATCACAGGGCCCGGTGGCCCACTCCTGCAGTACACTAGGCCCAATGAGCTGTCATCATCTGCAGCACCCAGTGGCCAAGTGGGCCTTCAGGGTGCTGCAAATATTCCTTTAACCGCAAGGGATCCTGAGGAGTAGGAGGCATCAGTGTAGTGATTGGTACAGGGGGAGACATCAGTGTAGTAACCGGTACAGGGGGAGGCATCAGTGTAGTGATTGGTACAGGGGGAGACATCAGTGTAGTAACCGGTACAGGGGGAGACATCAGTGTAGTGATTGGTACAGGGGGAGACATCAGTGTAGTGATTGGTACAGGGGGAGACATCAGTGTAGTGACTGGTACAGGGGGAGACATCAGTGTAGTGATTGGTACAGGGGGAGACATCAGTGTAGTGACTGGTACAGGGGGAGACATCAGTGTAGTGACTGGTACAGGGGGAGGCATCAGTGTAGTGATTGGTACAGGGGGAGACATCAGTGTAGTGATTGGTACAGGGGGAGACATCAGTGTAGTGATTGGTACAGGGGGAGACATCAGTGTAGTGACTGGTACAGGGGGAGGCATCAGTGTAGTGACTTGCAAAGGGGGGGGACATCAGTGTAGTGATTGGTACAGGAGGAGGCATCAGTGTAGTGACTGACACAGGAGGAGGCATCAGTGTAGTGATTGGTACAGGGGGAGGCATCAGTGTAGTGATTGGTACAGGGGGAGACATCAGTGTAGTGATTGGTACAGGGGGAGACATCAGTGTAGTGATTGGTACAGGGGGAGGCATCAGTGTAGTGACTGACACAGGAGGAGGCATCAGTGTAGTGATTGGTACAGGGGGAGACATCAGTGTAGTAACCGGTACAGGGGGAGGCATCAGTGTAGTAACCGGTACAGGGGGAGGCATCAGTGTAGTGATTGGTACAGGGGGAGACATCAGTGTAGTGACTGGTACAGGGGGAGGCATCAGTGTAGTGACTTGCAAAGGGGGGGGGGACATCAGTTTAGTGATTGGTACAGGAGGAGGCATCAGTGTAGTGATTGGTACAGGGGGAAGCATCAGTGTAGTGATTGGTACAGGGGGAGGCATCAGTGTAGTGATTGGTACAGGGGGAGACATCAGTGTAGTGATTGGTACAGGGGGAGACATCAGTGTAGTGTTTGGTACAGGGGGAGGCATCAGTGTAGTGACTGACACAGGAGGAGGCATCAGTGTAGTGACTGGTACAGGGGGAGGCATCAGTGTAGTGACTAGAATAGGGGGAGGCATCAGTGTAGTGATTGGTACAGGGGGAGACATCAGTGTAGTGATTGGTACAGGGGAGAGGCATCAGTGTAGGGATTGGTACAGGTGGAGACATCAGTGTAATGACTGGCACAGGGGGAGGCAGCAGTTTAGAGACTGGCACAGGGGGGAAGCATCAGTGTAGTGATTGGTACAGGGGGAGGCATCAGTGTAATGATTGGTACAGGAGGAGGCATCAGTGTAGTGACTGGTACAGGAGGAGGCATCAGTGTAGTGATTGGTACAGGGGGAGGCATCAGTGTAGTGACTGACACAGGAGGAGGCATCAGTGAAGTGATTGGTACAGGGGGAGGCATCAGTGTAGTGATTGGTACAGGGGGAGGCATCAGTGTAGTGATTGGTACAGGGGGAGGCATCAGTGTAGTGACTAGAAAAGGGGGAGACATCAGTGTAGTGATTGGTATGGGGGGAGGCATCAGTGTAGTGACTGGTACAGGAGGAGACATCAGTGTAGTGATTGGTACAGGGGGAGACATCAGTGTAGTCACTAGAACAGGGGGAGGCATCAGTGTAGTGACTGGTACAGGGGGAGGCATCAATGTAGTGAGTGGCACAGGGGGAGGCATCAGTGTAGTGACTGGTACAGGAGGCATCAGTGTAGTGATTGGTACAGGGGGAGACATCAGTGTAGTGACTAGAACAGGGGGAGACATCAGTGTAGTGATTGGTACAGGGGGAGGCATCAGTGTAGTGATTGGTACAGGGGGAGGCATCAGTGTATTGACTAGAACAGGGGGAGACATCAGTGTAGTGATTGGTATGGGGGGAGACATCAGTGTAGTCACTAGAACAGGGGGAGGCATCAGTGTAGTGACTGGTACAGGGGGAGGCATCAATGTAGTGAGTGGTACAGGGGGAGACATCAGTGTAGTCACTAGAACAGGGGGAGGCATCAGTGTAGTGACTAGAACAGGGGGAGACATCAGTGTAGTGATTGGTACAGGGGGAGACATCAGTGTAGTGACTGGTACAGGAGGCATCAGTGTAGTGATTGGTACAGGGGGAGGCATCAGTGTAGTGACTGGTACAGGGGGAGGCATCAGTGTAGTGACTAGAACAGGGGGGAGGCATTGGTACAGTGGCTGGACAGGGAGATCTGCCTGGCTGCTCCTATTGCTGTCTATGGGCAGAAGTGACATAGAAACAGGAACGTAGGCCCCACCTTGTGGGTAGAGCTAGCCGTCGGGGGGAATCCTAAGGAAACCTAGCTATAGCAGTGCAGTCTTTTGGCTTTACGTGCCTACTTAACCTTTTACTTGAGATCCTGTCTTAGTTATCAGGATGATAAGAGAGTACCCGCCCAACGTAGATAGAGTTGTGCCTTTTTTGTCCTGTTCACCTCAATGTCACCCTCTGTGTGCTTTCAGCCAGACATGGGGAAAATGAAGATGTTGGAGAATATAGAATCTTTTGGCTCATAGTCCTGTGCAGGGGACCTGGCCTTAGGCCAGGCCCTGAAAGAAAACGTCAGCAGGAGCTCCCTCTGGCGTGAACCTGTGAACCTCCCTCAGAGAGATCCTGACTGGAACTAATTGACTAGATTTCCCTCAGGGAATAAACTACTCTCTTATTGGCCATCGATTGGTGAGATCACATGAGGGACCCAGCTCAGGGATTGGTCAGGGGAAATCACCCCATCCAACAGTGGCATAGACACAAAAGACAATACATTTAGGCAGTTGGACAGTTAACCCTTTGTAAACAATCTCCTTCAGCTGTGCATACAGTACACAAAATACAGTGATATCAAGTGGTATGACACTTGATAAAGAAGTCAGTTCGACTTCGAAACGCATGGGAGAGATTTATCAAACATGGTGTAAAGTGAAACTGGCTCAGTTGCCCCTAGCAACCAATCAGATCCCACCTTACATTCCTCACAGACTCTTTGGTAAATGAAAGGTGGAATCTGATTGGTTGCTTGGGACAACTGAGCCAGTTTCACTTTACACCATGTTTGATAAATCTCCCCCATGGTGTCTAAATAAGTTTAAATTTTTTATCATACGTTGATTCCTGGACCTGTGCCCAGTGACCCATACTGGAGCAGAGGAAAGTTGTTGACAGTCACAACTACGACCTCTGTGACCCCTGAAGCCACTGTTATGCATACTGACCATCTTCTTTGAAAAGACCATCATCTCAGATCTCCGTCTCTATAGAAATGCTTGAAAGGACTGCAAGCAGGAATAAAGACTATAAAGACTTACATAAGGGTCTAGTCATCCATACATAGAAAGTCTGCAGCACACCAAAGTAAGTGCCCTATTTGACGAAACCATTATCGGTAACAGAGGCAGCTGCAGCAGGCCACAGCTATCTTCTATGGGCTGCCCGGACGATCTAGCGATCACCCGGGTAGCCCCCCTCAGCTCCCTGCGGCCCCCCTGCACCCGCCTGTTGTCAACGCATGTAATAGCGCCGGCAGCGAGCGGGAAACAAGGAGCAAGCGAGCACTGATAGCGCTCGTTTGCTTCTCTCCATCTCCCCGTATGATTTAGGCTTTAGGCGGTGCAGCCGGTGGGAACGGGGCACCTTTGTTATCAGGCTAGTTGGCACAGGTGCCCCTGCTAGGAGCTCCTTATCTAACTGTAAAAAGGATGTCCTTGCCATTGAAGATGATCTCCTGGCCCCCTCTGGTCTGTTTGAATCCACTAGAATGGAACAGAAAGCGCCAGAGTTGTGCAATTTGCATAACTCCCATTAAACCATCTTTGGGACGTCTCTGTGTTGCTCCAACATGATAATGTTATTCCTGTAGTTTCTCTGCCAGAGCAAGGAAGGAAGAGAAGACAGCAGAGTGCTGCACAGGTGTCATGAAGCAAAATTGGTAAAATAGGATGTGTACCATATACAAATATGTACAGCTAGGTTCATACAACGTTAAAAACAACAACAAAAAACAAAGCTAAATCTCTAGTGTAAACAAAACAGCATGTGAACAGATGAAAAAATTGCTGTGTTTTTGCAAATACAGGTGGTAAATAATGAGCATGTTCAATTTCCCATTGACATCAATAGAACGCATTTTATTGAAAAGAAGGCTGTATTTAAATTACGGCTGTATTTTACCTTTACGTTACAGTGTGTGAACATAGCCTAAAAGAGGACAAATGTGCTGTTTTTAGTACAGTAAAGAACCTTTTCCGAGCAAATAATCGGCCAGGAAAGTGCTCGCCAGTCAGCTGATTAGATCTTTTGACCAGCAGTAAAATCTACTGTTATCAGCCGCACATCTCTCTGTGTAAACCCTATGTACGGCTTGATATTTACAGTTAGGGCCAGAAATATTTGGACAGTGACACAAGTTTTGTTATTTTAGCTGTTTGCAAAAACATGTTCAGAAATACAATTATATACATAATATGGGCTGAAAGTGCACACTCCCAGCTGCAATATGAGAGTTTCCACATCCAAATCGGAGAAAGGGTTTAGGAATCATAGCTCTGTAATGCATAGCCTCCTCTTTTTCAAGGGACCAAAAGTAATTGGACAATGGACTCTAAGGGCTGCAATTAACTCTGAAGGCGTCTCCCTCGTTAACCTGTAATCAATTAAGTAGATTTAAGGTCTGGGGTTGATTTCAGGTGTGTGGTTTTGCATTTGGAAGCTGTTGCTGTGACTAAACAACATGCGGTCAAAGAAACTCTCAATTGAGGTGAAGCAGAACATCCTGAGGCTGAAAAAAAGAAAAAATCCATCAGAGAGATAGCAGACCTGCTTGGAGTAGCAAAATCAACAGTCGGGTACATTCTGAGAAAAAAGGAATTGACTGGTGAGCTTGGGAAAAGGCCTGGGCGTCCACGGAAGACAACAGTGGTGGATGATCGCCGCATACTTTCTTTGGTGAAGAAGAACCCGTTCACAACATGAACTGAAGTCCAGAACACTCTCAGGGAAGTAGGTGTATCTGTCTCTAAGTCAACAGTAAAGAGAAGACTCCATGAAAGTAAATACAAAGGGTTCACATGTAGATGCAAACCATTCATCAATTCCAAAAATAGACAGGCCAGAGTTAAATTTGCCGAAAAACACCTCAAGAAGCCAGCTCAGTTCTGAAAAAGTATTCTATGGACAGATGAGACAAAGATCAACCTGTACCAGAATGATGGGAAGAAAAAAGTTTGGAGAAGAAAGGGAACGGCACATGATCCAAGGCACACCACATCCTCTGTAAAACATGGTGGAGGCAACGTGATGGCATGGGCATGCATGGCTTTCAATGGCACTGGGTCACTTGTGTTTATTGATGACATAACAGCAGACAAGAGTAGCCGGATGAATTCTGAAGTGTACCGGGATATACTTTCAGCCCAGATTCAGACAAATGCTGCAAAGTTGATCGTAAAGCGCTTCATAGTACAAATGGACAATGACCCCAAGCATACAGCCAAAGCTACCCAGGAGTTCATGAGTGCAAAAAAGTGGAACATTCTGCAATGGCCAAGTCAATCACCAGATCTTAACCCAATTGAGCATGCATTTCACTTGCTCAAATCCAGACTTAAGACGGAAAGACCCACAAACAAGCAAGACCTGAAGGCTGCGGCTGTAAAGGCCTGGCAAAGCATTAAGGAGGAAACCCAGCGTTTGGTGATGTCCATGGGTTCCAGACTTAAGGCAGTGATTGCCTTCAAAGGATTCGCAACAAAATATTGAAAAAAAAATATTTTGTTTGGGTTATGTTTATTTGTCCAATTACTTTTGAGCTCCTAAAATGTGGAGTGTTTGTAAAGAAATGTGTACAATTCCTACATTTTCTATCAGATATTTTTGTTTAACCCTTCAAATTAATTGTTACAATCTGCACTTGAATTCTGTTGTAGAGGTTTCATTTCAAATCCAATGCGGTGGCATGCAGAGCCCAACTCGCGAAAATTGTGTCACTGTCCAAATATTTCTGGCCCTAACTGTATATGTGTATCTCTGTAATGTCTATGTATGTGCCCCCAGAATTGTAAATACTGTGGAATCTGTTGGCGCCATATAAATACAAATTATTACTATTCTACATGCAGCCCCCATATTATCCCCTTCAGTTCTTGGTAATGAAGAAAATGATAAGGTTCACCCCCATGTCCCCCATCATATAGCTGCAGCCTATGCACTAGCTGCCATTGATAGTGACCATACCTGTGATCGGAGATGATACTTACAATGTGTGCAGTCTGGTTATGGACAGAAGTGGTTGCTCTGGTGAAGCTTCGGTACCTGCAGTCGGATCTGTGCCCTTTTATATGTTCTGCTTATGTAACAACTGTAGCTTAATGCAAACTTATGCAGACTGCACTGAACACTTAGCTCTTGGCAATGCATGACTTACCACCAGCCGGAGCCTCATCGAGGTGACTAAATTACAATGGCTGAACCTTGTGATTATTGGAATATCTAAGTCAAGGGAAACAATCTTAAGTGGAAAAAAGGGTCTCTGTTTCAAGGTAATGTCTAGAAATGACCGAGATGACTCGTCCAAGCTCACTATTCGCTGAGTATTGAGGTACTTGAAAAGACGTGATACTCAAACTAATACCACGTGGTGCACAAATAATTCATAGTTTCCTTCCTGCATGTTTGGCAGCTTTACTTAGCCAATAAACATGCGGGGGAGGCACAGAGGTCCTGATACTTAGCAGCTATGTTGACCTGTATTATACAGTCTAAGCAGTGTCAGGCCATGTTCACATGGTTTATAACACCGGCCGTCCTCTGACCAGGCCGGATCACAGAACGGCCGTTGTTACTGAAGATCATCCCAGCCCAGAATTCAGGGTGCGCCCGCATCCAAATTCACCAATGCACGCTCCATTGTGTGAACTGACAGGTTCTCTGCGGCCGCTATTCATGTCAGTTTCTCGTGTGGCTGGATAGAATCCCGGTCGGAGCGTATACTATGTGTAATTTTCTGACTAGTGTTATCCTCTTCTGGAAAACAAACCCCAAATCATCTGCCATGCAGTACAGTACCAGTATTGTACGGTCTAATCAGTATCAAAGTACGACAGAGCACATGGGAAAGACTAGTGGAAATGGACGAGGCGTGGGCATACTGATGAGGGTGCCGGCAGAAGCCATGGACCTGGGCATGTTAAAACACAGCCTGCTGCTGAGGAAGAACAAGAACACGGCTTATGCAGGATCCCTGGCCACCGCTCCCGGTTATCAGGGCCGCGCAGTATGCCACTACTGAATACACAGCAGCCCAAGAGGGGGTTGATGTAGATGGTGGATAATGCAGCCAGTCAGTTTGTCATGTGTGGTGACCCCCAGTGTGGAGGTACGACAGGTCACTTGCTAGATGGTAAGGTGTGACGCCAGCACTATGGTGGTTGGCCTAGATGTAGCCGGGCCCAAACGTATGATGGCACACCTGCTTATAGTTTAGAGGACCGGTTACACCTTGTTTCCCTGTGGTCAGTGACCTGCTGGGTTGTTGCGGGGTCCCTGGGGCTATTATCACGGTGGTCCGGAGTGGAGTAGTGACCCACTATCGGTACTGCCACCCACAGAAAGGTAAATGTCACAAGGATTGTGTAGGTGCTGTGTTGGTGCTTGGTGAAGAATCACAGAGTCTCTTTATCATAAATAAAATCTGTTTATTCTGAGAGGACTTCTATGTAGCAGAACATATAGATATGCCTTGACAAAACACTTTCAAACTTAATAGTTCAGGATCCAGATCTGTAGTGAGAGTGTAGTGTAGTTCAGTCGTGCTGACTGGGTTGCGTGCTGAGAAGTAGTAAGGAGCAGGGGTCGTGAGAGTCCCAACCCAAGTAGTTGTGCTCTGCTGGGATTTTGAAGGTAGAAATAAGAGAATACTGAATACTTGTAAGAGAGTCAACACTTTTGCCCGTGCATCGACTTTTGTTGGAATGAACCATCCATTGCCCTACCAGTGTCGGGGGACCCGTCCTAGAGGGTGACGCAAGCCTCAGACCTTGTCACCTGGGATAAGTGGACTGCTGAGGGTTTCCTGCTGACAACCACGCTGCGAGAGAGAGTTCATAGGCTTTTAGCAACTTTGCTCTATCCAGATCAGTTCCTAGCTTTGGCTTTATGGAGACTGTCCTGCACTGTGACTCTCTGAGATGATCTCTGACTTGTCCTTTCTACGGAAGGGTTTAACACTGCCAGGGCCCAAAAGACTACTGTAGAGAGCGTTCTAGCTTGCGTACTTCCTCTACAAAGTCCAAACATAAAAGACTACTACACTTCCTCTACCCACGTGATTTCCTATCTACAGCCCCTGTTAGGTGTACAGCCCCTGTTGGGTAAAGAGGGCATAAAGAAGAAGTAAAGAGAGAGATGATAGGACAGAAGATTTTTTCAGAGGGTCACACCAGGCTCTCACCTCCAATATTTTTGAGAGGGTCACAACAGGCTCTTACCCACAATTATAAGGAGGGTCACAACAGGCTCTCTCCCACGATTTTTAAGAGGGTCACAACAGGCTCTTACCCACAATTATATGGAAGGCCACAACAGGCTCTCGTCCACAATTTTTACAGGGGTCACCACCAGGCTTTCGTACATATTTTTACCTTTTGTGCATAAGGCCTTATGTTATATGTAATGAAGGGTGTATGAGATTGCCTCTTTCCTTTAAATTTAAATAACCCACAGTTATGGGCTATGGCTTTCTCACAATGGAATGAAAAGAATGTAGCCATTGCAGACCTAAAGAGGGACTTCGGGCTGGGGTTATTTTTAGTGTATGGCCGGGGAGGGGTTGGATATAGACGCCGCCAGTCACTTACCTTCCCAGTTCCAGGACTGGGTCCCGGATCGCACAGCCCCGTTCTTCTGTCCCCCTGTTGCTTCCTGGTCTGAGCTGCGGCTTGAGATGTGACATCTCAAGGCAGCTCAGCCATTCAGCAGTTGTAGCGGGGTCCCGCCTCAGCCACTGAATGGCTGAGCTGTCTTGAGACGTCACATCTTCAAGCCGCAGCTCAGACCAGGAAGCAACAGGGGGACAGGAGAACGGGGCAGCGTGATCCGGGAGCTGGCGCTGGAACCGGGAAGGTAAGTGGCCGGCGGCTTCTATATCCACCTCCATCCCGGTCAAACACTAAAAAAAAACAACCTGGAGAACCCCTTTAAGTCATCAGATGCCGGGCTAATACATTACCTACCCGCACCCCCACCTGCTTCCCTGGCTCCCGGTCCCTAACATCACGATCAAACGACCAACAAGAAATTGTTCATTGTTCGTTTGTGCGGACGCCAGAATGATTGTTAATAATTCACTAATCATTCTCTGCATTCGTTTGCTGTAATTCCACATACTGTACCTTCATCATTTACTAATATTTCAGTGTAATGCTGCGTTTACACGTTTATCGTGCGAATTTGCATGATAACAATCGAATTCGAACGATAATCGTACGTGTAAACGCAGCGAACGATCAAGCGATGAGCGAGAAATCGTTCATTTTGATCGTTGAACAAGTTCTCAAATCGTCGTTGGTCATTTGCAAAAAATTCGCAGATCGTTCCGTGTAAACAGTCTTTCACCGATTTAACCTATGTGCGAGATAGGCTTAAGCGATCGCAAAACGATTTTTCCGTACGATATATTGTACGGAACAGGTAACAGGGTAAAAGGGGGTAAACAGGTCCTCAAGAAAGACTGATATACGAAGTTTGTGGTAGAGGAGTACATATATTTAATAAAAAATAAGGATAGAAGTATAGATAAAATCGAGCACAAGAATTGTAGATGTATAAATTTTCACATGCTGAATGATACACCTCAATTACGATACATGATTAAATAGAGGAGAACAAACATAAATAAAGCACATTAATAAAACACATTAAATAAAAACACATAGTGCATGATAATAGATAATGTGATAGAAATGATAATGAAAAGAAAGAAGGTTACTAATAAAAAATAATAATTGATAAAAAAGTGAAAAAATTAAAAACGAAAAACAAAAATAAAATAGTCCAAAAAAATAGTTCAAGAAAATTAAATGAATGCAAAGGTATTCATATATAGGCAGTAATTGGATGGTAATTAAACATATGTGGGGTGATCAATCCCAACGTTGTTAAAAATTCATATAGATAAGAAGTGGATGTATCTGTAGCCATATAAACGGCGTCTTGGCCGTGAATCAGGGCTAGATGGTACCGCTAGCGTACTGGCTGATGAGGCAGACCGCTGGGTTTAGTAAATGCAAAGTAACACCGTGTGTTAATCAGACTGTTGATCAATGTTCATTTAAGTTGTTACTTATTAGGTAATGTTCATAGAAAGAGACATTGGTGCTGAAAGCACCGCTCACCACTCCGGCCGCTTTAGACACTGCACCAACTGTCGGGCCGATGTATGGAGTTGGATGTCCCGATCTGTTCAGTTAGTGGTCCACGGCGTTTCCCTTTCGCAGGGCCAGCCTGAGTCTGATGTGAGTTTGCGTTGGCGGGCTTGCGCTCGCGTTAGGTGCTGTTTCCTTTTAAGATAACCCGGTCTTGCGCATGCGTATTAGCCTCTGTTGACCGCCGAACCTTGTGGGATATTTGGCGGCAATTTTGATTTGTATGTAATTCGTAGAAATAGATAGAGATGAATATAAAAAATATATGGATACTTAAAAAGAAAGTCTTATATCAATGCTGGACGTGTTTCAAAGCCTTCTTGGCTTTTTCCTCAGCAGCAAAAATGTAATAGTGGTAGAATGTGATATGTCTCATATTTGAAGGGTCACTGACATGTGTTTTAAGTCATCAATTAAGGGAAAAAGCTAAGGTTTGGACCGGACTGAGTAGTATAAAAAAGATGGTATGGATTGTTGTACATATACATGTATACTGTATACTAATGAGTATAGAGCAATATTGTAGCAAAATTAAAGGAGACCTGTCAGGCTTCGGGCGCTCATATCTCTGTGACCCGACCGGATCAGGAAGCGGGACCCGGCGGGATCAGGTGAGTATAGGGGGCTCTAACGGGGGGTCGGGAGCCTGTCACCCCAGCACGGGGGGTGACAGGTCCTCTTTAAATCACAATATAGTGAATGTAGGATTAACAAAAAGAATATATAGATAAGACAAAGATCGGTAAGAAATTAGATAGTGATAGAGTATGCAATAGTGTTGATAAATCTTTAGTAGATGTAGTATGGATTGTCATATGAATTGGTAAATACAGGGTAATAATGAATTAACAATTATGAACATTACCTAATAAGTAACAACTTAAATGAACATTGATCAACAGTCTGATTAACACACGGTGTTATTTTGCATTTACTAAACCCAGCGGTCTGCCTCATCAGCCCGTACGCTAGCGGTACCATCTAGCCCTGATTCACGGCCA
The DNA here is from genome assembly GCF_027789765.1 of Dendropsophus ebraccatus. Classification (NCBI taxonomy): domain Eukaryota; kingdom Metazoa; phylum Chordata; class Amphibia; order Anura; family Hylidae; genus Dendropsophus; species Dendropsophus ebraccatus. Next base: position 13,373,667 of record NC_091462.1, on the reverse strand, counting down.
AGACGCCGTTTATATGGCTACAGAACGTCTCATCCACTTCTTATCTATATGAATTTTAAACAACGTTGGGATTGATCACCCCACATATGTTTAATTACCATCCAATTACTGCTTATATATGAATACCTTTGCATTCATTTAATTTTCTTGCACTATTTTTTTGGCCTATTTTATTTTTGTTTTTCGTTTTTCATTTTTTCACTTTTTTTTCAATTATTTTTTTTTTTTATTAGTAACATTCTTTCTTTTCATTATCATTTCTATCACATTATCTATTATCATGCACTATGTGTTTTTATCTAATGTGTTTTATTAATGTGCTTTATTTATGTTTGTTATCCTCTATTTAATCATGTATCGCAATTGAGGTGTATCATTCAGCATGTGAAAATTTATACATCTACAATTCTTGTGCTCGATTTTATCTATACTTCTATCCTTATTTTTTTATTAAATATTTGTACTCCTCTACCACAACCTTCGTATATCAGTCTTTCTTGAGGACCTGTTACCCCCTTTTTTCTCTAAGTTTTATTCCACCTGGGTTAAGTACCTCTGTCAGGTATGGCATAAGGGGATGAAGGTGTTGTTAGTATATTTCCCCACTAGAGGTCTCACTCTGTTTTATAACTGTGTACCTGTCTCTATGAGCACAGCTGAAGACAATGGGTAACTTATGTTATTTGCCTGTCTACTGTTCTATCCAATCACAGGTGCAGTTGCCTCACACAGCTGGTCACCAATTACACATCTTCTCTCTCCTTTCCCCACACAGCTCCACCAATGGGAGATGGCCTTATAAAAGGGTGGTTAGTTCCTGATGGGAGGTCTTCGGTTGGTAGATGGTGGGAAAAGACACAACTAAGAGAGAAAGAGAGCTACTGCCGCAGTGAGGCTGGGCCTGGCCCAGGCCAGGACCCTTGTCAGGGACTAGAGACTTAACAGAGATTCTATGCAAGCAACTTGTTCCAGTATGCAGCCCTAAACCCTGAGGAGTAACCATGCCCACACCAGGGATCCTTCTCAAGTATTCTCAGGACAGTTACCAAAGCAAGGAACTGACCATTAAGACAAAAAGCAGAAAGCTATCTAAGTATCTTACTGACCTACGCATGGCTCTCCTGGGAGGTCTCGGGAAGTCTGCTGTACCCAGTAGTAAAGGCCTGGGGCTCATACTACCCAACTTGGCACTCGCTGAACTGATTGGGCAGAAGGCGGTCAGATCGTGAAGTATCCAAACATGAGTACGGGTATTCTTCTTCTACACTCTCCTATATCACAAATCCCGGCAGAATACAGTTACCTTGGTCAAGGCCCCCAAGATGGTCCCTACTCCTGCACTAAGTTACCTTTACCTTCTTTTCTACTCTTCACCTCACCTGCCTCACCTGCACCTACTGAATTTACTACTGTTATCTTTGTATTGCACTGAAGTCCTTTTCAAGTAAAAGTAATCTGTGGTTAATGCTGGACTCTCTGGTTCTATTTTTGTGTCCCCACACCTGCACCCACCACCTACACTTGGGCTACCCCTTTTCAAGCGCAGTGTCCGGGGCCGGGTACTACTACTGGCCACCGTGACAAGTGCCCAAGTCAACCCAGCCCACCTTGCTGTATACCACCACCACACAGCACCCGAGCCACGGCATATGTAAACATTATTGTATATCGTATAATACAGAAATGTTCCAGTATGAAGAACTGAAGGAATAGCATCACAATTAAACACTTAGTCATGGGGCTACATATGAATAATCCAAACAAGCTCATGAGAATAATAATCATATCAGTTGATGTAGAACAACACTTGTGATTACAGTCATACTCCATGGCTTCATGTAGATAAGCCAATGTGAATATAGTCATGTGGGTACATGGGGATAGGCCTGAGGATAGTTCCCAAAGAACTGATTACAGATAGAGCTTCATTAGAAACATCATTAACAGAACATGATGACCAGGAGGTTATGGCTCTACAGGGCATTCATGAACCCAAAGGGGGCTGTAACTGGAATATTCACCATCAGGTTGTTAAAGAGACTCTGCCAGAAGGTTCATGTTGCCCTATAAAAGCATAGCATAAACTAGCAACTTTAGTGCTTGACCTGTTGTGCTTCAGGAGGTGCTTGAGAAGAAGTAAGAGAGGTAGTTGTAGTGGTGCTTGTAAGGTAGAGGAGAGGTGAGGAGTTCCTTGGTGCTTAGCACAGCATACTGAACGTAGTGGTAGTAGCAAAAGAACTGTTGGTCTCTAACTGCATCTGTACACTTTTGTGTCTAGACTCAACTGCCTCCCCAACAGGCGTCCTGGCGTAAGCCAGGCCCTGGCTTAACTTCTGCAGAGACTGTTGCTTTTGTGTCCTTCCTCTCTGAGAATCTGGATAAGACTGAACTGCACTTCCTCCACCAGTGAAAACTCCTCCTACAGGGGCCTCTGTATGCCTGCCTGTGAGTGGTGGGGCTAAAATGCCTGTTTTAGGCGCAGATGAGCTTGATTGGCATAAAAATATTCGCAAATGGTATATTTGCAAATATTTCATTCCCCATATGTGCCTCCTACGCCAGTGGGACAAGGAGGGGGCGTTCCAGGGAGTGCGGCAGCACACATAGGGGGGCGCAGCCTCTGCATGCGCCACATTTATCATTTTTCGGGAGGAAAAATAACAGTGAAACCTACGCCAGCTCTGAGCTGGCGTAGGTTTCAATTTATTCGCATGGAGGGGTTCCGTGCGCACAGGATTTATGTACAGGAAGTGCGCAGAAGGAGAGGAAAGACACCTATGGTGGGACACCACACCATGAACACCCGCTCCCTTTGCCCACCGGCAGCTGACTGGCAGTTGTCTATCTATATTGTTTATATATACACTGCGTAGTAGGCAGACAGCTGTCAGTCAGCAACCGGAGGGCGGAAGGAATAGTGTGGCAACAAGCTCATTCTTCTACATATGAAGAGTGTATGGCCTCTGGGGGTCTCACCACTTACAGTATATGGGTACAACTGTATTGTTGCATCTTGTTGGTTGTTATTCAGTAGTCTGCACTGTTTAATGGCAGCTCACATGTACACAGAATAAAATGTCTGCCACTCATTACAGTGTGTGAGCATCTGCATGCAAAACCAATTAAGAGAACATGGTGGCAGTGTAGTGACTCGGTACTTGCCCCTAAGTTTCTATTGCACCTGAGTAAGGTAACTCCCTCAGGTTCACACAAGTGGGATGAAGTATCCACTGCAGTTAGTGTTTTTCCCACTAGGTGTCATTATTGTGTTTGTTCATAGTTTATGCTATGCACAGCTGGAGTATGCCAAGGGTTAACTATTGTATGTCACATGTTGCCTTTTGTCCACTTATAGGTGCAGGTGCTTTTCCCTCCTTTCCTGAGCCTTTTTTTCTTTTTTGTTTCTCTCTGCACACTCACAGCCCACCAATCAGAGACAGGGTTGGCCTCATTGAGGTGAGGAGGGGTGAGTGGCCTGTCTTAGAAGCAGTGGGTGTTACTGAGGGGGCGGGCTTAGCAGCAGTGGGTGTTACTGAGGGGATGGGCTTAGCAGCAGTGGGCATTACTTAGGGGCTGGCTTCACAGCAGAGGCTGTTACTGAGGAGAAGGGCTTAGCAGCAGTGGGCATTACTAAGGGGGCTGGCTTCACAGCAGTAGGTGTTACTGAGGGGGCGGGCTTAGCAGCAGTGGGTGTTACTGAGGGGACGGGCTTAGCAGCAGTGGGCATTACTTAGGGGGCTGGCTTCACAGCAGTGGGTGTTACTGAGGGGGCGGGCTTAGCAGCAGTGGGCATTACTGAGGGGGCTGGCTTCACAGCAGTGGGTGTTACTGAGGGGGCTGGCTTAGCAGCAATGGGTGTTACTGAGGGGACGGCTTAGCAACAGTGGGCATTACTTAGGGGGCTGGCTTCACAGCAGTGGATGTTACTGGGGGGGCGGGCTTAGCAGCAGTGGGTGTTACTAATGGGGCTGGCTTGCACACAAGGAATGCTGGCCTCAGTAGTTTAAGACGTCACAGGAAAACACAATATGAAACTTGAAGTGAAGAGACTATGGATTGTAGGGAACAGCTCCACAGCAGCCACAAAAAAAGATTATATAGTAGCGAAACTTGGCAGGGATATTTAGATAAGAGTTAGACACATCAGCATTTTTTATTTTTTTTGCTGATTGTTGAACAAACCCTTTAAGCCTGGGTCTTAGTCTGTTAGTTCCTGAGCTGTCAAGTACTGCTGTCTAAGAGGGAGTTTACCTCAGGGCCTGGCGTTTGTCGCCAGGTACCCACTCCAGCTACAGACCTGATTTATTTACAAGTTGCTACTCAACAGCATGGCCTGCTTACCCTAAAGAGGGGCAACTACCACTAAGGAACCTAACCTGTCTATGTCTGGGGTGAACACGTTCTAAAGGAAATACATCATCTGACCAAGACTATCCCCAGTGGTTGGCAAAACGCAAGTAAAGCAGAAGTACTCCACTGAACCTAACCATTGCTTTTGCTTCACCATCTTCAGCCAGGGGCATAGCTAATGTCTCATGGACCCTGGTGCAAGAGGTCAACTTGGGCTCCCCCCAGGCAATGCTGTGGTGTCCCACCATTGGTGTTCCTATTGGTTACACCCTTCACAAAAGCCTGTACTCAAGTGTAAGTGGTAATGTAGAAGTACCAGAGTTTTACCACCAGATGTTGTTGTTGTATCCTATTGTATTTTGATATTGCACAGCTGTAGGAACCAAAGGGTTACTGTTTTTTATGAACCACCTGAATCTTTACACCAATGAGAGGTCTTTCTTTTCCTAACCTATCCTCTTTCTTCTTGTATCTCATGCACTTCACACCTTATATGAGCTGTAGGAAGGAATTCACATGGGTAGAGGAAGTGTAGGGTCTTTTTGCCTTGGATTCTGTAGAGGAAAGACGCAAGCAAGGATGCTACCTACAGTAGTTCAGTTGAGCCCTGGCTCCTGCCAGGTCCCCCAGTTCCAAGCAGTTGTAGTTGTAGTCTAGACGTGAACACATGCACATGTGGGACCTAGACACAGTTTTTCCTCCAGCAACACTAAAGAACACTATGCAGTGTTAAACCAATACTAGAGAGGACAGGAATCATCCTAACCCAATGCTGAGAACCAGAAAGAGCACAGTGCAGGACAGTATCAATCAAGAGTAAAGGAACTAATCCGGATAGAGCAAAGTTTCTAGAAGCCTAAGCACTCTATCTCGCAGCGCGGGTGTAAGCAGGGAACCCTCAGCATACCGCTCATCCCAGGTAACAGGGTCTGGGGCTTGTGTCACCCTCGAGGACTGGTCATCTGACACTAGTGGGCATTAGGTGGTATCAGAATCAAAGAGTCAAAACATGGGCACAAGTATTCTCTTCTTTCTCTCAAGTATTCTACTTATTCTACCCTTCGAAATTGCGGCAGAGTACAGTACTACTTGGATTGGGACTCTCTCGACCTCCTCCTCTCTACTCCTCTGAACTATCTACCCTTCAGCACGTAACTCCAACACGGTTGTAGTTTTCACAAGTTTTCAAGCACAGTGTCAAAGCAAAGCTGTATAACCTGCTTCCGAACTTATATAAACCGATTCTATTTATTCAAAAGGGACTGTGATTCTTCACCAAACACTTACACAGTATTCACCACATCCTTGGGTCATCTCCCCTTTTTGTGGGTGTCAGTGGCAGCAGTCCGGGTGGGTCATTACTCCACTCCGGACCACCATGATAATTGCCCAAGGGACCCCCAAACAGCCAGCCTACTCCACATAAAAGCAGGTGTGCCAACATACCTGTGTGCCCAACCGGCACTGGCGTCACAACAACCTAACATCTGGCTGGGCTGTGCCTCGACCAACCACTATAAGAGTGATGTCACCCATCAACACCTGGCAGGTGACTGGTGGCTCCGCCCCACAGAGGTGAGGCACCACAATGCCACGCAACTTCAAGTGCCACTTTCAACCACAACCTGTTTGTCATAGCAGCCACAGATTTATTGAAGGCTTCCAGGCCTGCCACAATTTTGCGACAAAGATACCGGGGGGATCTCTCCTCACTGTACATATACCATCATACCGGGGGGCCCCGCCGCAGCCTGTGATTGGCTGAGTGTGGCCTGTCAGCTGACCGGCCATTCTGAAGATAGAGCGCGCGGGACCTGGGGATGAAGACAGCGTGGAGAAGAAGCCTGGACAGGTAATGTATGATGCTGCAAGGGCTGCGAGGACATCGGTAACGATGTCCTTGCAGCCCTAGCTCAACGATCATCGGGCCGTGGAATAGGCCCAGTAAACGAGCGGCGATCTAGCAGATCGCCGCTCGTTTACATCGTTGATCGTGCCCTTCTCGGCCCATGGAATAGGACCCATAGTGTGGCTGGTCTGTAGGGTTTCCCAAATGGTCAGTAACCTGCCGTGTTGTGAAGGGTCCCTTTGGCTCTTGTCACAGTAGTTCTGAGTGGCAATCGACCCACCCGTACTATCGGTACCACCACCCACAGAAGGGGGAAAAATAACCCAAGGTGTGCGGTTAGTGTGTATAGGTGCTGGTGCAGGGGAAAAGATGATATAAAAATATAACAGCTTTACTGTACAGTCTCTTGGTAATACAATATACTTTTGTAGAAAATAGATAAATCTTTATACGGACTTTAGTACTTGAACTAGTTTGTGCTGAGGAGATGCTTGAAGAACTAGAGAAGAGGTAGTTGTAGCAGTGCTTGAAGAGTTGGAAGTAGAGTAGCGTAGAGGAGAAAAGTTTGTTGAGGGAGTCCTAACCCAATGTAGCAATGTACTCTGCTGGAACTTGAGAGAGTACTTTAGATTGAGAAGTTACTTGTACTGTGTATAGACTTTAGTCTTACCACCTTCTGCCCTACCCGCCTGTCCGCTCCCTCTCCTCTCCGCTCAAAGAATGAACATGTTCACTGAGCGGAGAGACAGGCGTACGCTCCCCCATAAGCTAAAAGCAGCACACTGAGCACGGACGGATTCTGTTAAGTATATAATGTGCACAGTATGTGTATTGTGTGAGTACAAAATGTCTGTATGTCTGTACAGTATGGGTGTATATGATGTATGTATATGGTGTATGCATCTACAGTATGGGTGTATAATATGATGTATGTTTATGGTGTATGCATGTACAGTATGGATGTATATGATGTATGAATATGGTGTATGCATGTACAGTATGGGTGTATATCATGTATGAATATGGTGAATGCATGTACAGTATGGGTTTATATAATGCCAGTATATGGTGTATGCAAGTACAGTATGGGTGTAGGTGTATATGATGTATGTATATGGTGTATGCATGTACAGTATGTGTGTGTATCATGTATGTATATGGTGTATGCATGTGCAGTATGTGTGTATATCAGGGCTGTGGAGTTGGAGTCGTGGAGTCGGAGCTAGTTTTGGCTGGAGTCGGAAAAAAATGTTCTGACTCCAGCTTTAAAAAAAATCTTTAAAAAATTTAGAATTGGGTTTTGATATGAATTTTATAAGTTTTGCTCATCAATATATTTTTTGAGCAACATTCTAATAGGATACTGGCCCTATTACATAAGGGTGGTCGGGGAATATATCAATAATAGGACACTGGCCCTATTACATATGGGTGGTCAGGGAAAAGTAGTCAGCCACTATTTGGCAGCTTGTTTCTGAGCTGGAAGAGTCCATTGTGTGGGGGGAGATCTGTGCTGGTCTCTTCCTGGATGCTGGATGACTGTATATGAGCAGCAGTGTAATATGAAGATATGCTGTGTAATATAGAGGAGGAGAAGACATAAGTAGTGTAGCAGTAACCTCTGTCCTCAGTGTGGTGTTTCCTCTCTGGGAGAAGATTGTGTTTTTCTTCAGTGTTCTATGGCAGCAGCTGTGTGTGTGCTATGGCTGCAGCAGGCTTTGTGTGTGTGTGTGTGTGTGTGTATGTATGTAAGTGTGCTATGGCTGCAGCAGGCTGTGTGTGTGCTATGGCTGCAGCAAGCTGTGTGTGTGTGTGTGTGTGTGCATGCTATTGTTTGCCCCCTATGTGTGACCCCTCTCTATCAGTATGACTGACCCCTCTGTATCACAGGGATCTGGCATTGTTAGCAGTGTTTCTTTGTGTATGGTGACTGTTTAGTTAGAAACATAGAAGACTGTCAGCAGGAAAAACCACCCGCTCCATCTAGTCTAGTTCTGAGTTGTTCGGGACATGGAGGCTGGAGACTGGCTGCATCCTCTGCACACACAGGAGAATCTGCTTTATATACAGTATTCCTTTATTCACTCAGAAGTTGCACCAGGATAATGTAGGACATTAGGGAGAAGCTGCTGAGCCAGTGTGATGAAAAACTCCCCTGGTATCTGACTGGCCATTTATGAAGGAGCAGGAGTCGGAGTCGGTCCTGATAAAATTCAGGAGTCGGAGTCGGAGTTGGAGTCGGAGCTGCGGCTTACCGACTCCACAGCCCTGGTGTATATGATGTATGTATATGGTGTATGCATGTACAGTATGTGTGTATATGATGTATGAATATGGTGTATGCATGTACAGTATGGGTGTAGATGATGTATGAATATGGTGTATGCATGTACAGTATGGGTGTATATCATGTATGAATATGGTGTATGCATGTACAGTATGGGTGTAGATGATGTATGAATATGGTGTATGCATGTACAGTATGGGTGTATATCATGTATGGATATGGTGTATGCATGTACAGTGCAGTGGCCCAGAACGGAGGTTTTCTCAAATTTCTTTCAAAAGTGTATATTGGTGTCAGGATTTGTTCTTATTTGTGTGTTTCCTAATTGTTCCTGTTCTGGAAAAGTGGTCCCACTGCAAACTGTTTGTATTATGTCGGCTTCCCCCCCCCCCCCCCCAGTGTCCAAGTATGGTGCTTCTCATGTATATTCATCTACCTATGGTCCAATGGTGTGATAATGCAATAGGCTTGGTGAGTCACGTGACTGTTCCCCTACTGCCATGGTAACTTCAATAGCCGTCGAGCTTTGACTAGGGATACCATGTCACTTCCTGTCTACCTCAGTAGTCTTCTCCCAACCTTCAAGGGAGGAGGTTGTGTAGTCCTTTCCTCTTCCTTCAAGAGGGAAGGTTGTGTGTGGTCTCTCTCCACTGTTAGGAGAGAAGGACGTGTGCTATGCTGCTCCAGTGCTGACCAGAAGTAGTCCAGTCGGAACCTGGTTCCTTATTCTCAAGTTCTCCAAGACTCTCGTCTCTAACAAAGATCTGGGTGTCGTTCTTTAGTCACTATTCTCATCATCATCTATTATCATCAACATCAAGTATTCATTTCAACTCAATTCCGCCCAGTATCATATCTTCAGGAAACATTCAAAGGAAAAAGGGTGGGTGGATCCAGCACTTCCAAAAACATTAAAGTAAATACTGTTAAAACTTCATACTTCATTTCATCCTGATTAAAAAGCTGTGGTGCACTCTGGCGAGTGCAGTGACTGGATGACGCGTTTCGCGCATGCGCGCTTAATCATGTCTACAAGCCAAATCCAAATGCGTAGGTTAAAAGGCCAAAATTGGCCAATAGAAACAGTTGTAGTGTGTCACGTGTTTGTGAACACATGTTGCGTAAGAACGCAGATGTATTAGACACAATGATTGCCAGCAAGTATATCCCGCATTTAAACCATATGACTGTTGCATTTATGCTTGTACTTGCGTTACCATTAGGAGTACATTATTGAGGTCACTGATTGTTTGTTGAAACACAATTTTTTTACATTTAATGGTGATTTTTTTCTGCAGGTACAAGGAGCTCCTATGGGTGCTCGCTTCTCACCCACGTTAGCTGGATTGTACATGGCGTGGTGGGAGGAGAAGCATATTTTTTAATCTGCTAATCCCTTTCGCCAGTCCATACGGCGGTATGGTCGTTTTATAGACGACATACTCATCGTATGGACTGGCAATCCTGCAAATATAACTGATTTTGCACAGTACATTAATCAGAATGATTTAAATTTACACTTCACGCATGAAGTACATAATACTCAAATTGCATTTCTAGACATCAGTTTAAGGGCCTCCGAAACAACAGGACAGGTAATAACTTTTTTATACCACAAGCCCACGGCAGGGAACACAATATTGCATGCCAGTAGCGAACACCCAGCCCATACAATACGAGCTATACCAGTGGGTGAGTTCACACGGATTAAGAGAGCGTGCTCAAATGAGGAGTCCACTAAACAACATCTAAATGAAGCAACAAAGCGTCTTACCCAACGGGGTTACAGCTCCAAAAACATTCAGAGAGCACGTAGCATAGTTGCAGGGAAATCAAGAACAGACCTATTAAGGGAAAAACAAAAGAGAAACAGACAATTAGATGACAGTAAAAATACAAACAGTCAATGCAAGGATGATAGACTAGAAGAGGAAAAAGATCAGACAAACACTACACCCATAACCTTTTCCACCTGCTATTCCCAACAATATCATAAAATTGTTAAAATATTGCATAAAAATATCAATATCCTCAGACAAGATGAAACACTTGGCAACATAATAGAGGGTGGACACCGCTGCGTTTCTCACAGAGGAAAAACACTGGGGGACATAATATCACCCAGCATGCTAAAAACCAATCCCCCACAAACATTACGGGCCAAATATTTGGGTTCCCACAAATGTGGACAAACACGTTGCAGTACGTGCAAGTACACTAAAAGTACGTACACATACACTAATAGCTCATATACTAATGAACGTCAAATCCGAGACTTTATAAATTGTGAATCACACCACATTGTATATGTTATAGAATGTACCACATGTAAACTCAAATATATAGGATGCACAATTCGCAAACTAAAAAATCGCATCAGTGAACACATAGCGGATATTAGAAAGGGTATAACCTGTAAATGCTCAGGAGCTGCCAAATACTTCTCTCAGATCCATGCAGGCAATGTTTCTTCTTTTCTTTTTTATGGAATTACAAAAGTGAACAAACCCATCAGAGGCGGGGATTGGCAGAAAAAATTGCTCCACATTGAAGCCGAACACATTTTCCGCTTGGACACAAGGGCCCCAAAGGGTTTAAATTTTAAGAATGACCTTCTGTTCCATTATTAGTATGCACATTGGGGCCCACTTTGCACTCCATTTTCCATGTTGGAATCCAGTGTATACATATCAAACTGTATATTGATGTCTATGAGAAATTAAAGTGTCACTGTCGTGATTTTTTTTTTTGCAGAAATCAATAGTCCAGGCGATTTTAAGAAACTTTCTAATTGGGTTTATTATCCGAAAAATGCATTTTTATCATGAAAAAGCAGTTTGAAGCTCTCCCCCCTGTCTTCATTGTTCTCCTATGGAGAGAGCTAAAGAAAAGACCAAAACAGGACAACAAAGAGTTAATCTACAAATCCCTCACCCGTTATCTGTTCTGACCATCACCAGTGACCTGTCTGAGCTCGGATTACAGCTGTCACCCAGCTCTGTGCCTGTAATCCTCTGTTATCTGCTTTCTGCTGCCGGCTAACTCCCTCCTTCCTCCTCCCCCCTCCCCTCTCCCTAGAGCAGACAGGGGACGTCTCCTGCAACAAGTCACAATTTTCAGATTTTTCAGAGTGGATGAAAAAGAGGAAGGAGGGGGGGACCTGGGAAAAGGCTTTTTACATGCAGATAATGGCAGATTTGGCTAATAAACCCAATTACAAAGTTTCTTAAAATCGCCTGGACTATTGATTTCTGCAAAAAAAAAAAATACGACAGTGACTCTTTAAGGGCCAATTCACACGGCATGCGTTTTCCATCTTACATATTATATCGCAGTGCCTCTTGTAATGATATGGTCTAGGCAAGAGAGTAAAATGCATGTTTTCTATACACTTTATCTGTGCACTAAATACCATGTATGTATTCTACAATCTGTATTTTCTCGGTATTTTCTGGAATCTCAGAATTGCAATTTTTGGAATCTTTAAATTGCATTTTTTCCAAGCAACACAGATTTACATAGTATTTATCAGCTATAGAATTGCAAAGTATTGTATTGGCTTGTTTTTCGTAGTTTGGTATAGTGCGCAGTGTATGTTCATAACACTTGTTCACACTAACAGAAATGTAATTAACCATAATTGCGTTTTTTTGCACATACACACCATGTTTTATTGTAATAGCTATATGCAACCATATGGTAACAGGCCAGTAGTTTATTGGTTACTTATGGTAATATAATAGTAACGCAAGTACAAGCATAAATGCACCAGTCATATGGTTTAAATGCGGGATATACTTGCTGGCAATCATTGTGTCTAATACATCTGCGTTCTTACGCAACATGTGTTCACAAACACGTGACACACTACAACTGTTTCTATTGGCCAATTTTGGCCTTTTAACCTACGCATTTGGATTTGGCTTGTAGACATGATTAAGCGCGCATGCGCGAATCGCGTCGTGCAGTCACTGCACTCGCCAGAGTGCACCACAGCTTTTTAATCAGGATGAAATAAAGTATGAAGTTTTAACAGCATTTACTTTAATGTTTTTGGAAGTGCTGGATCCACCCACCCTTTTTCCTTTGAATGTTTCTTGTATCAGCGGGCTGGCTACCCGGGATCCGTGCACCCCCTCCTTAATCAATAATCGGTCCAGGACAAACACAGGTGAGCTGACATTTCTTACTATTTCCACGTATGTTATCATATCTTCAGCACTACTACTCCCATCAGTCTCCTTTCTTCAAGTAACGCTATCATCACAGCCTATTGTAGCATCATCCATTTCACAGTTATATTCAAGTCCACCTCAATCCTGGTTGCATCCAGAGAGACTGTTGCTATTGGTTACCTCGGTTATAATAAACGCACAACTAGAACCGTTGTTTCTGAACCCTGGCATTGGTCTAGTTATTAGTACCTTGACTAGGGACAACAAAGAATTGCTCGGGCCCCGCATGGTCAGGTTCCCGTGGGTTAGTCAGCTCCCCTTGTGCCAATACCGTGACCTAACATCTGGCAACTGGCTACCCGGGTCCTACCCAGTACTACCACCTACTACTACCCTCAACGGGAGGTCCCAGCGCACAGTATGTGTGTATATGGTGAATGCATGTACAGTATGGGTGTATATGATGCCAGTATATGGTGTATGCAAGTACAATATGGGTGTATATGATGTATGTATGTGGTGTATGCATGTACAGTATGGGTGTATATCATGTATGTATATGGTGTATGCATGTGCAGTATGTGTGTATATGATGTATGTATATGGTGTATGCATGTAGAGTATGGGTGTATATGATGTATGAATATGGTATATGCATGTACAGTATGGGTGTATATGATGTATGAATATGATGTATGCATGTACAGTATGTGTGTATATCATGTATATGGTGTATGCATGTACAGTTTGGGTGAATATCATGTATGTATATGGTGTATGCAAGTACAGTATGGGTGTATATCATGTATGTATATGGTGTATGTGCAGTATGTGTGTATATGATGTATGTATATTCTGTATGCGGGTCCTACCCAGTACTACCACCTACTACTACCCCCAGCGGGAGGCCCCAGCGCACAGTATGTGTGTATATGATGTGTGTATATGGTGAATGCATGTACAGTATGCAGGGCTCCAGATGGCGACCAAACTGGTCGCCAATGCGACTGACCTTTTGCAAATGGCGCCCAGATTTATTAATCTGGGCGCCATTTGCGACTGGCCCCGGCGGCGGCGCGCTGTCTCTTTAAGATGCGCGGCTGATGCGCTGATGCGCAGCTGCCGGGGGTGTCCCGTCCTATCCCCGGCAGCGCGGCTCATCAGTGAGCTGCCTGGGGCCCTGACTTCCGGCACAGGAAGCGCGCGTCAGAGACTCTTCCTGTGTCAGAAGTCACAGCCCCGGCGTACAGGGAGCTCACTGACGCGCCGCGCTGCCGGGGATAGGACGGGACACCCCCGGCAGCCGCGCATCAGCCGGGGACAGCGTCCGAAGAAGAAGAGGATCGCCGGGGGAGCGGGTTGTCAGGTGAGTTTGTGTGTTTGTTTTTTTTAAATACTGCTTAGCATAGAGGAAAGGGGGGGGGGGCTTTATAATGGGGGGGAAGAGAAGGGGGGCATCTATAATGGGGGGAGAAGAGGGGGCATCTATAATGGGGGGGAGAGGGGGCATCTATAATGGGGGGGAGAGGGGGCATCTATAATGGGGGGGAGGAGGGGGAATCTATAATGGGGGGGAGGAGGGGGCATCTATAATGGGGGGGAGGAGGGGGCATCTATAATGGGGGGGGAGGAGGGGGCATCTATAATGGGGGGGGGGGAGAGGGGGCATCTATAATGGGGGTAGAGGGGGTCATCCATAAGGGGAGGGGGTATCTATAAGGGGGGGAGAAGAGGGGGCATCTATAATGGGGGGGGGGGAGAGGGGGCATCTATAATGGGGGGGGAGGAGGGGGCATCTATAATGGGGGTAGAGGGGGGCATCTATAAGGGGAGGGGGCCATCTATAAGTGTAGGGCAAACTGGCTGCAGACACTGGGAGATAGATATATGCACAATTATTATTATCAGGGCCCCTCAGGTGTCTGTATTGTAGGGGGTCACTTGCATTAGTCACTAGGTGAGAGATATATCTATCTATATATATATATAAGTCTAGCTCAGTATGTATAGACTGTTGCAAGCTTTTAAAGGGAACCTGTCTCCCCCGGTGACGGGGTGACAGGCTCCCAACCCCCCGTTAGAGCCCCCTATACTCACCTCATCGCGCCGGGTCCCGCTTCTGAAGATGGTCGGGTCACGGAGATCTCAGCCGCTGCAGCCCGGCGCGCACACTGAGAGATGAGTCCAACGCTCATAGAGAATGACAGAGCACTGGACTCTCCCGTCATTCTCTATGAGCGTTGGACTCATCTCTCAGCGCACGCCGGGCTGCAGCGGCTGAGATCTCCGTGACCCGACCATCTTCAGAAGCGGGGTGAAGATGAGGTGAGTATAGGGGGCTCTAACGGGGGGTTGGGAGCCTGTCACCCCGGTACGGGGGTCGACAGGTTCCCTTTAAGTTCAAGTTCAGAAGAGTAAGCCTCATTAAAAGGCTAGCCAAGTGAAGCTGAAGTACTGAGTCAGACTGGATATGGTTGTCAGACTGTATATGGTTGTCAAGTTGCAAGTTTCCATGTTGAACGTTTTCAAACTAAGAAAAGAAAGGATCTAAAGGAGGAGGATGCTGTGGCCTCTGCACACAGTAAGTCCCAAGTAACATAACATTAATTTTACATGGTTTAAAATGTTGGCGACCAAATATTCTATTTGGCGCCTAAATTTTTCAGGTTAGGAGCCAATGGCTCCCAGGTAAATTTTTTAGTCTGGAGCCCTGGTATGGGTGTATATGATGCCAGTATATGGTGTATGCAAGTACAATATAGGTGTATATGATGTATGTATGTATGTATGTGGCGTATGTATGTACAGTATGGGTGTATATCATGTATGTATATGGTGTATGCATGTGCAGTATGTGTGTATATCATGTATATGGTGTATGCATGTACAGTATGGGTGTATATCATGTATGTATATGGTGTATGCAAGTACAGTATGGGTGTATATCATGTATGTATATGGTGTATGTGCGATGCCCTGGCCCCTGGGGGCCACTTCCACAGTGCTGGTGTTATGAGCGGGCAATGACCGGGGCAGCTGCAGGGGTTATACTTGTCACGGTATAGGCCTGAGGGCAGCACAGCTGTAGGGCCGGTCTGTGGAATCTGCGGGTGATGATGGGCATGCGATTCTTCGCTGCACTTAGTCAGGGCACCAGTTAGTGGACACCAATGCCAGGGTTCAGTAACAGCGGTTTTATTATAGATGAGGTAACTAGTAGCAACAGTTCTGTCCGGATGCAACCGGGTATATAGCAGGCTTTGACAAATAAGGCAGGAGTGGTGCTGCATAGGCTGTGAGAATACGTGCCGGATGATGGGAGTAGGAGTATGAGAGAAATAGCGGTGCTGGGTGGATTAGCTTGAGAATAATACTTGCTGTGAATCCTTGCAGCGATGAGGAGAGATATCGGAATGACACCCAGATGAGAGAGAAGAATCCGGACACTTGAGCAGGCAGATACAGCCGAAGACTTGAATACAGCAGAGCACTCGATCCACAACTCCTCTGAGGCAGGAGAGGGACGACACACACATCCTCCTTGCTTGGAAGCAGGGGGAAGACTAACTTGTTAGGAGGAAGTGGGAGGTCACATGGTTGCTCCTGGCCAGAACTAGTCGGCCATTGGAGGAACCATGGTTACAGGTCACGTGATCAACAGCCTTGCATACCACTGTACACTGTAATAATACACAGGAATACATGACAATACACATGAAAATGCACATTACCAGAGAATACTAGGGGAAAACCAGCAGCAGTTGCAGTGCAAACACTTACCAGAACAGGCATTGACACAGAAATAGAAATGGCCATAATAGGAGTAGTAGTCTGCATGTTCTGGGACACTGCATACCTCCCTAGCAAATTTGAGCCGACCTCGGCGAATCTAGAAGGCAGCAAACATGAATAGACTGGACAATCAAACAACAGGAATGAATGATGAGAGTGAGTGTGATGAGGTGTGTGTTTCCCACGCCCAAGGCACAGGTGAGAAGAGAGAGAGGATGAGAAACCCTAGTGGCAGGACCTCACCTAGGGGTGCCTAACGTACTCTGGCGACCAGGTAGCTAGTGCGTGAACCATCTGACGTGTAAGCCAGGACAACTTAACTGCTGGCGGGTGACCCTCAATATTCCAGCCAGTTAGACAGTAGGTTTTCTGTTAAATGTGTTACCCTACTGGAAAAGAGAACTGTGAAGACCTGTGTACTACCTTGGCGTGTCTGAGTAGTGTCTTGGATACCTGGAAGAGAAAAGAACAAAATAATAAAAGCAAACATACATGGGGAGCTCCCTTTCATAACGCTCAATCACACAAACAAGCACTCCACAGGCCAAACACACGAAAAGATATCCAAGGTGCGATATGTATGGACAAGTGTGAAGGTTAGGTATGACTATGTGTGATAACTACTGTGTTGGGACAAGACAGAGGTGAACAAATACTGGAACCAAAAGGAAGGAAACACAAGGGACAACAAATACTGCGAGGTCTTGAGGAGAACTGGCTCACATGAATCTGAATGAAACCTGAGAAAAATCTGAATGAAAATCTGAGAAAAATCTGAATGAAAATCTGAGAAAAATCTGCAAACGAACTGGCTCAACTAAATCTTTCCAGCTATAGATATGATAATAATACACAATACTGAGACTGGATGAGAAAATACACTCCTACATAAACTGGACTTTCTCTGAGGTATATGTAACCTGACTTCTCTTACTCAGAGGAGGAGCTATCTGACTTAGACACTGGAAAATATACTGTTTTACAAAAGAGGCGCTCTACTCTGAGGCAATCTATGTAACCTTGTGCTTACTCAGAGGAGGAAATACAAAGACTTCAATAACACTGGAATGCAATAGTACAATAAGTGCAATAAAGAAATAAGTGCAATAATACCCTGTGTGGAACACACAATCACAGGAAAGTGCATTAGGAAGGAATGGGTTAAGTGTCTCTGTTAGGTAGAGTCTCTTGTAGGCAATTGGAACATCGTCCATGTAAAAGGCTCTGGGACAGGCACTAGAGAACCTTTTGTTACTGTAAGTGTCCATCAGCTCATGGCTGGTTAGTACAGGGAACTTGGTCAGGAGGACCAGGCACGAACCTTGAACGTTGCATAGCAGGAACTAAATGGTGAAACAGCACACAAAAAAAAAAAAACACAGTCATAGAACTCAGCCTTTGAAGAGAACACCTAATAGAGGTGTCCTGGAAGACCCCAAGTGGCACCCCTCTTCTTCTCCCAGGGGTAATACCGGGAGGAAGCCGGAGCAGGAGCCTCATCTGCTGCGGTGTTGACCACGAGGCTAGGGGTCACGGTGGTCACAGGAGAGACAGTAGGGGCCACATGGTAGGTAGCGATGGTGGTCGCAGCTTTAGCCACGGCAGTGGTAGGGGCAGTCACCGTAGTAGCCATGGTGAGGGGGGCTTTAGCCACCGGAGGTAGCAAGGTTAGGGCCTGCTTGATCTCATCCGACAACTTCTTGATAACTGGGTCGTCCCCAAACACCCACTGAGGCAGGGATGGTGACTCGGGCCCGGGGAGCCTCCAGGGACTGGCGTAGCAGGTGGCCTTAAAGTTATCCCCCTGGCTAGAGGCAGGAAGAGGGGCGCCCGGAACCCCGGTACTCACGGATCCATCGTTTTCTGGCGAGGTCGATCCTCCTGTGGAGAAGGCAACCTCGGGAGTGCTGGAGCAACGAGATCCCGGTGAGACGCTGGCGATGGAGACAGGCTCTTCCTCCGGACCGTTGGAGACTGGGGTAGAGCCCCAACTGATATCGCTGTCGGAGGGGGGCGGCATTAAAAGGCACGCAGGATTGAGCAGAGGCAGACTCTCAGGCAGTGTAGGCATCACAAGCGCTGGGGCTGCAGGCAGGTGCTCTTCATAGGCCGCCATCTTGCGTTCCACTGGCCGGAACTTGTAGCAGGAAGGGGAGGAGCGCCAGGCTGGAGGACCAGGCTCCAAAGTCTGCCCAGCAACAATGACGTCAGTGGAAGCGGCCGGCCAATCAGGAGAGACACAGTCATTATCAATGGCGCCAAGCAATTCCCGCTTCTCGGCCGCATGGCAGTTAACCCTCTCGTCACTGGGGGATGGCGCAGGTAGAAATAACAGCAAGAAGCGGCCATTTTGTGTACAGTCCCAGCCGTGCAGCGACTCAGTTATCAGAACTCCCATGGCAATTTTAGCAAAGTCTCTGGAGACGATATTAAACTGTAGATCTGGTACACCGCATGGCGGGTATATCCTGTTCGTGACGCCAAAAATGCGATGCCCTGGCCCCTGGGGGCCACTTCCACAGTGCTGGTGTTATGAGCGGGCAATGACCGGGGCAGCTGCAGGGGTTATACTTGTCACGGTATAGGCCTGAGGGCAGCACAGCTGTAGGGCCGGTCTGTGGAATCTGCGGGTGATGATGGGCATGCGATTCTTCGCTGCACTTAGTCAGGGCACCAGTTAGTGGACACCAATGCCAGGGTTCAGTAACAGCGGTTTTATTATAGATGAGGTAACTAGTAGCAACAGTTCTGTCCGGATGCAACCGGGTATATAGCAGGCTTTGACAAATAAGGCAGGAGTGGTGCTGCATAGGCTGTGAGAATACGTGCCGGATGATGGGAGTAGGAGTATGAGAGAAATAGCGGTGCTGGGTGGATTAGCTTGAGAATAATACTTGCTGTGAATCCTTGCAGCGATGAGCCACTGTACAATGTAATAATACACAGGAATACATGACAATACACATGAAAATGCACATTACCAGAGAATACTAGGGGAAAACCAGCAGCAGTTGCAGTGCAAACACTTACCAGAACAGGCATTGACACAGAAATAGAAATGGCCATAATAGGAGTAGTAGTCTGCATGTTCTGGGACACTGCATATGCATGTACAGTATGGGTGTTTATCATGTATGTATATGGTGTATGCATGTACAGTATGGGTGTATATCATATATGCAGAGCAGAGGGGCTACATCATGTAAACTTTATGAGGAGTGGGGCCACTCTTGAGGTCTTTGCACTGGGCCCACCAGTGTATTAAAATGGCTCTGAGTTTCTGGCTATGGACACTACATCTGCACCCTCTATAGATGTACTCCAAGTTTTGGTCACTTTTAGAAATATGTTCATAATCTCATGTTCTCAGTGTTGTTGATGTCGCTGAATATAAGAAAGTAACACGACTGCAGGTTCATTATATACTGATTTATTTACCATTATGGTGACATGATTCATAGAAAAGCTGCTATTATAGATCACAATTCAAACATTGCGTGTGGTAAATGATTATTTTTTCAGCTTGTTAATCTTAAATGCAATACATATTGTATAAGGAGGATGCATACAGAAAGGAGGATGGACAGAAATGGTCCTCCTCCTGGGGTCGGCCATCTTCTTTCCTTTCCCTTGGTGTAGAGATGCATTGGGACTGTTGGGCTTCGTCCCCTCTCGCTATTTTAACTAACAATATGGAGACGGGAGAGTCCTGTCCTCTGGCCATGGAGTAGGAGATGAAGGGTAACCTAAGCTAGGCCTCCATTTTACTAGGCCCCAAAGAAGTTGCCATGGTTACCTATCAAAATATGATGTGTAGCATCTAACAGGAACAATATGGGATTTGTGTATATTGTAGCTTTAGCTGTAAATCTGGCTATACACCTTCACTAACTGTTTGGCCATTAGTTATCGCTCTCATCTACCGCCCGTCCTCTCCATAAACAAGAACGCTCAGAGTGGCCCCATTCATCTCTGAGTGGCAGAGGGTACGGCCGGCTATAATCTAAGGTGTATGGGGACCTTAAGTCTATTTAAACTATTATGCTATAATATGAAGGAATCTAGAAGGAGATTATTATAAGGGTCCTCAGACTTAAAGGGCTTGTCCAGGTTCTTAAAAACATTGCTGCCTTATATAAAAACAGCTTACAGCTTAGCCCTTTTCTCGTCAGCCATGTTTTTATGATCCTGGAAAAGGAGGAATTAAATGGAGAAAACCACCTAAATGTAGTTTCTGATATGTAAGATCCCACTGGCCCATCAGAATACCTATCCTTCCCTGGGCTCAAGTACGTACACCGTAATAAGCCCCAAAGGTCACGCAGAAGACATCAGTTGACATTGTTCATGTTGGCTGATCGTTCCAGTCGTTTGTCTTTAAAACATGTTGAAAAACAAACGACTGTGATAGCAGCGATCTGCTGCCATCGCTCCGTGGAATCGGAGCAGCGGCAGCAGACCGCCACTATCCACTATAGGCTGCCCAGACAATCCAGCGATCACCCAGGCAGCTGATAGCGCTTGTTTGCTCCTCACTGTCGGCCCAAGGCATAGGGGCTTTAGGTCCTAACCTTCCACAGCCTCCCATGCTGGAGTGGGTATGGAGTGTCTGTGGGTGCTCACTGTAGTTACACTCCTGTTAGGGATCTCTCTGCCACCATTCTTCTGTCCTCAGGGGGGTGGTTTGGTGACTGACTGGGGGTGTTTGCATAGGAAAGGGTTGCGAGTAGTGCTATTAGGAGGTCACTATCACTAATGAAGATGCTCTTTGGGGGTAGTTCACTGTATTAGGTGGTCTCTACAATTACAGAGGGCGAGCTGGAGGTTTACTGCATTTAATGAAGAAAGGTGAACTATAAAGCATGGTGAGGGATCAGGTGGTGATGTGGGTCCCATGCTTTATAATTAATCATCTCACCATCTCATCCTTTAAGCCATCACATTACTGCCCCTTGCCCCATTGGGCATGCGATGATGAATTATCGGCCCTGCTCTCATCCAGAACCCTATTATGGAGGTGTGAATAAGATAATCTCCTTCAACATTGTAGTGTTTGCTATATAGTATAATGATTATTTGCTTAGCTTAGGTTGTAATCATGACAATTTGGCCACTATGCAATAGCTCCATTAGACCGCCATTGCCTGTTTGATAACTATTTTGCAGCAGGGGGTAATGGGTTATCAGTTGGGGGGGTTGATGTATTTAAGATTCTCATATCTCGGCAGTGCAGCACAGGCTCTTTACCCAGGCCAAGCTGGTAGGTCCAGATATATATCTTATGCTTAGGCTGCAGAGTAATGGTGACAGTCTCCTCAACTTGGGTAGCTTCGTTCCAGCTTTCTCTGTCTGTGTTGACACTGGATCCACCATATTCAGCTGTCATAGAGAACTGAGTCTTGGCAATTGCGGCCGTCAGAGCACCACTTTCTACTGAGACGGTAGCTGACACATTCCAGTTATGCTCTAAACTAGACATCTTCTCCTTTTCATATCCAATCGTCTTAGTGATCTTCTTCTCCCACTGAACAGGAGAATCAGAATCATTACTGATGGTCTTGATACATACCCAGTTACCAAAAGCTGGACCCTTGGTAATGCTTAAACCTCCTGGTAGAAAGCTGATGACACTGGGATGGAAGGAGAAGCTCTCAGAATTCTCATTTTTACTGAAGTCAGTGCTTCTTAGGTATTGGAATCCCCACTCATCTTGAGGCTTCAAAAAATAATAGTACAAAGTGGTGCCAAAATAGTAAAGTCCATCCTTACATTTGGCGTGTAGAGGATATTCTACACTGTCTGTGTCCTCGTGCATATTCTTGGTTTTACGGTAAACACCGCGGCTCTGATAGATGATATAAAAGTTATCATAAGCTGACAAGTAGTGGTCTCCTCCCTGGCATTTGGGATGTAAGGTGTACACCACGGCATCACCATCTGTGTTCATGTTTGACACACGGCGATAACTATTCCCCTTAATTATGTAGAAGAGGTCAGCTTTATGACCCAGGTAATGATCTCCATCTCTACAGGCTGGATGCAACTTGAAGATTGAGAGATCTTCACCACTGTGGAAGCTGGTTGATTTCATGTAACAATTAAGATCGGATCTGATGATGTAAAAATATTTGTCGGTAGCACAGATATCCACCCCTTTGGCCAGTTTCTTTGGGACAATTTTTCCAGTCATGATTCTGGTTCTGAAAGAGACAAAAAGTCAACATTTTCTAGAAAAGCAAACGGCCACAGAAGTCATCTTACAAGAAAACCAGATAGTCAGTTGTGCTGCTGATTCTTGAAGAATAAGGACCCTATTACACAGAGCGATAAATGTCAGAATCAGGTCAATCTGGCTGATTATCGCTTATAGAGATACAGTAGTTTCTTTAGGTCCAGAGTCCAGACCTAAAATTATCAGACAAAGGGTGCACATCACTACGTGTAATAGCTATGTGTAATATAGATGCGTGGCCGACAGTTGATGATTGTAGTATAGAATAATAACATATTAACTCACCTCACCATGGTCCTTGGAGACCTTCTCCGCTGTCTGCAGCTCTGCCTTCTGTTACAGTATTTGCACTGACAGGCCGCGGCCACTCAGCCAATCACTGGCCACGGCCTGTCTCGGCCAATGGTCGGCTGAGTGCCGCAGCCTGTCGTTGCAGAGACTGGAACAGAAGGCAGAGCTGCAGATACCAGAGAAAGCCTCCAAGGACACTTGGGAACGTGGTTAGACGAGTTAATACTTTATTATTTTACAGTAAAGGCAAGGGCTGCACGGACATCGCTAAGGATGTCCGTGCAGCCCTTGCTGCCCAATAGTCTGCCTGTGTAATAGCTCTAGGCTCAAGAGTCTAGCAGATCAGCACTCATTTACAGTTTATGATCGGGCCGTCTAAGAAGACCCTAAAAGCCTCTTAGTTTAATCAAGATTATTTTTATTTGATAAAAAGCCATAGATGGAGGCAGCTATAGGTGGCGCAGAGGAGGCAGCCAAATCTGGGACATGGGTCTTGAGGGGGCTCAACCGTCCCTTTGTTTTATAGAAGACACCTTTACTATAAATGGCATATGATAGTGTGGGAGAGGAGCCATTACTGATTGAATAGAGCACAGTTAAGGGGCAGACACCTTCAATAACTGTCAGCCAAACGTTTAGGCAACAGTTATCTCCCATCCTCATCAAGCACATGAACATTGGGCACAGCCTCACATTACTGTGTTCTCTATGGGGATGGGTAAACCGCAGTCAAACTGCTCTGGTGACAGCTTATCTCTCAGGCAGTGTCAGGCAGTGAACTTCAAACATGCCAGACCTTTATCTTCACCCACATAATATAAAATAAATAACTAAAATAAAAAAAAAAAATAAAAAAATTAAAATATGGCCATATTTTCAGAATCATAATATTTTCAGTATCATAATGTGCTCTGTTGAAGCCAAAATTGAACGGGTCCTGGTACGGCTGGTCCACTAAGTTTATACCACCTGGGTAACCTACCTCTGTCAGGTATATTTATATGTATCTTCATGTTGGAAACCAAAGTTACACTACCACTTTTCCACCACTAGGTGTCACTAGAGCCTATGTGAAGTCCTGTATTCTCTATGCACAGCTGACGGAAAAGGGTTAACTTGTGTGTGTTCTGGGTTATGTAATGTTTTGACCAATTACAGGTGCAGGTGCCTCACACACCAAAGAGCCAACCACAGTCTTTCTTACACTTTTTTCCTCTCATTTCTCCACCAATCAGGGTTAGCCTTAGTTTCCCCTATAAAAGGGTGGTTAGTTCCTGGTTAGTTTTTCTTGTTGGCTGCAGTGAGGAGAACACGAGAGAGAGAGTTGTTGCTGCAATTTCCAGCCAGACCTGGCTTAGGCCAGGGCCCTGGGAGGTCTTTTGTCAGTAGTGGTGGGGAGGGACAGAGACACAGAGTCAAAGCTGCTGCTAAAACTTACATCCAGGCCTGGGATTCAGTACGAGTCTTATCTCCCTAGCCATGTCGGGCTAGTGTCCTGAGTTGGTGAGGCTACTGTCAAGCATAGTTGCCAACATTTGAAAAATTTTTCTAAGGACACTTTAGCATTAAAAGGGGTGTGGCTTATTTTGGGTGTGGTCTTGGTGGGGTGTGGCCTATCACGGGTGTGGGTTCAAAATTTTCCAGTTAGAATTTACAGTCAGAACAACACAAAAGGAGCATTACACACCCCAGGATTAGGTCCCCAGTACAGTACACAGCCCAGTATTAGGTCCCCAGTATATTACACACCCCAGTTACAGGTCCCCAGTATATTACATACCCCAGTATTAGGTCCCCAGTACAGTACACACCCCATTATTAGGTCCCCAGTTACAGGTCCCCAGGATACTACACACCCCAGTTGCAGGTCCCCAGTATATTACACACCCCACTCAGAGTAGGCTGAGACTCAGAGATAGCACTTTACTGACTGACCTTATATACTGGAAGTTTGTACCCATACGATGCAGCTGCATCATCCTACTACCCCCTTCATCCTCTTGCCCCTCCATCATCATATTACTACCCCTTCATCATCCTCCTACCCCTCCATCATCATACTACTACCCCCTTCATCCTCCTGCCCTTTCATCATGATAGTACTACCCCTCTTATCCTCCTTCTTGCACCTCTTAGTAAAGAGACAGGAAAATTGGGGCAGGGCTTTTTTAATTTTTTAATTTATGACTGGTGTACCAGTAGACCAGTCTTAATAAATCTCCCACTGTGTGCAAAAAGTGCAAACATGTTGATACATATGCCCCTATGGGTTTGAGTGCCATGAGTGACGTGTGAAAAGTTTTGATTGGTTAGGGTCTGAGTGTTTACTTCGACCAATCAGGAAAACAAACCGGAATAAGTCCATGCTCTGGCGTGCCCACTTCTGGCTCTGTGTCACTTCCTGACTGTACAGACTTAGTCAGCCGCATAAAGTTTCATTATGCGGCCATCCAAGTGTAACGCCCGGAGTAGTGGATCCACTGGACCGGCACCAGCGATGGCACAAACCTCACCAGGGAGCGGAGTCTAAGGGGCCGCTGGTTTTCACCAGAGCCCGCCGCAAGGCGGGATGGACTTGCTGCGGCAGGCGACCCCCAGGTCGCTACCCCTGGCTTGGTTGCTGGTGTCGGCAGGCGAGGCGTGGCAGGAGCAGTAGGCAGGAGATGGCACTGGCAATGGTCTGCAGGTGAGAGCGCAAGTGACAGGCTGAACGCAGGAACAGATGGAGTGACAGGGAAACAGGAACCAGGAACAGGGACTAGGGACCGGGTAACGGATAGGACTCAGGAACAGGGACTTGGGACCAGGTAACGGATAGGACTCAGGAACAACAGGGGGCTGGGCCAACGCTATGGGAAGCATGTAGAGGCTCCAACACTAAGGACAGGGCATGCTGGGATTTATAGGGGAGTGATTGGTGACACTAACCAATTAGGAGCGCACTGCCCCTTTAAATCTGAGACAGCCGGCGCGCGCGCGCCCTAGGAGGCGGGGACGCGCGCGCCGGCCGGCACAGACCGCGACATGCACGGAGGAGAGGTGAGGCGCCCCAGGGGCCGAAGCAGCAGCAGCGCCGGGTCCCTACACAAGGACCCCGGCGGCTGCACGGGACAGGAGGCGGTCGCGGCGGCAACCCGGAACGCGGGAAGCCGCCGCGGCCGTGACAGTACCCCCCCCCTTTGGCCTCCCCCTCTTTCTTGCCTGCAAATGGCACAGGAAGCCACAAAGTCTTTGACATCTTGGGATAGGCTGGGCCACCAGTAGTGGCGAGAGATCCGTTGGCCGGTCTTAAGGACTCCAGGGTGCCCGGCCTCCAACGAGGAATGTCCCCACTTCAAAATACCTCTTCGAAGCGCAGGGTGAACATGAGTCTTTCCGGGGGGTACTCTCTGAAGAGTGGAGGTGACGACTGGTACTAGGCGATCAGGCGGTATAACGTGGCAAGGGACTGTGGGTCTGTGGACGAGGACCTTCTGTAAGTTCTTCCGGTGGTGAGAGGACACGACCTTAGTCTTGGGTACGGGGAGAGGGTACACCTCGGCAGAGAAGGCATCCGCCGAGTCTTGGTCTTCTGCCGGTAGGCCGGATAGAGGCTTGGCCGGGACAGGAAATGACATAATACACTTGGTCTGAGGTGACTTGAGACACTGGTGGGAACAGTCCTGACCCCAACTGAGAATCTCCCCGGTTCTCCAGTCCAGCTGAGGGGCATGTTCTTGTAGCCACGGGAGTCCCAGGAGGACCGCGGGGGAAGAATGGGGCAGGACGTAGAAGGATATCTCTTCTTGATGTAAAGGACCCACCTGGAGGACTAAAGATGCGGTCTGGTAGTACACACGGTCGGTAAGAATTTCGCCCGTGACCGAGGAGATAGTCAGGGGCCTGGCTAGTCGGGTCACGGGTAGCCGCCATCTTTGGACCAATGTTGCCGCAATAAAACTGCCTGCTGAGCCAGAATCGAGGAAGGCAGTAGTCTGATGATTCTGTCCTGAGGGAGTCCGGATGGAAACTGGCATAGACAGACTTGGAATGGTGGCATTCGCACCTAGGGACACCTGTCCCACCGGACCTAGGTGCGAGCATCCTCCGGATGTTTGGGGACGTAGGGGACATCCCAGCCGGAAGTGATCGGAACCACCGCAATAGAGACAGAGGTTCTGCTCCAGGCGCCGGATTCTTTCATCAGGCGTCAGGTGAGCCCGTTCCACCTGCATAGGAATCTCAGGAGAGGGTTGGGACATCGAAAGGTCAGGATTCTGGAAAACCGGCGCCAGCTGGGGATGGCGACGGGAATGGGTTAGTAAATGTTCATGCCGAACCTCCTCCTCCCTCTCCGAAAAACGAGTATCAACTCGGGTGGCCAGTAGAATGAGTTCGTTCAGGGAGGTAGGCAGGTCTCGGGCAGCGAGCACGTCTCTCACTCGACTAGACAGGCCCTTCTTGAAGGTGGCCAATAGGGCGGCCTCGTTCCAGTCCAATTCAGCTGCCAGGGTGCGGAACTGGATGGCGTAGTCACCAACAGAGGAGCTGCCTTGAGAGAGGTTGAGGAGAGCAGTCTCGGCTGAAGAAGCACGGGCAGGTTCCTCAAAGACGGAGCGAAACTCGAATAGGAAGGCCCGGAGATTGGCAGCAACAGGATCATCCCGGTCCCACAGTGGCGTGGCCCAGGCCAGGGCTCTACCTTCTAATAGGCTGATGATGAAAGCCACTTTAGAGCGCTCGGTGGAAAACTGACTACTCAAAAGTTCAATGTGCATGGTGCACTGAGTCAGGAATCCTCTGCACAACTTAGAGTCCCCAGAGTACTTGCTTGGGAGGGCCAGTCGGAGTGAAAAAGCAGCGTCAGGAGATGGTGTGCGCTGGGCAGTAGTCTGCTGCTGTAAGGCGGCAGTGAGTTGCTGGATCTGCTGTGACTGTTTCTGGATTTGTTGAGCCTGTTGCGCGACCACTCTGGCGACGTCACGGAGATCAGGCACCTCGCCGGGATCCATGGTTGGAGCCTACTGTAACGCCCGGAGTAGTGGATCCACTGGACCGGCACCAGCGATGGCACAAACCTCACCAGGGAGCGGAGTCTAAGGGGCCGCTGGTTTTCACCAGAGCCCGCCGCAAGGCGGGATGGACTTGCTGCGGCAGGCGACCCCCAGGTCGCTACCCCTGGCTTGGTTGCTGGTGTCGGCAGGCGAGGCGTGGCAGGAGCAGTAGGCAGGAGATGGCACTGGCAATGGTCTGCAGGTGAGAGCGCAAGTGACAGGCTGAACGCAGGAACAGATGGAGTGACAGGGAAACAGGAACCAGGAACAGGGACTAGGGACCGGGTAACGGATAGGACTCAGGAACAGGGACTTGGGACCAGGTAACGGATAGGACTCAGGAACAACAGGGGGCTGGGCCAACGCTATGGGAAGCATGTAGAGGCTCCAACACTAAGGACAGGGCATGCTGGGATTTATAGGGGAGTGATTGGTGACACTAACCAATTAGGAGCGCACTGCCCCTTTAAATCTGAGACAGCCGGCGCGCGCGCGCCCGAGGAGGCGGGGACGCGCGCGCCGGCCGGCACAGACCGCGACATGCACGGAGGAGAGGTGAGGCGCCCCAGGGGCCGAAGCAGCAGCAGCGCCGGGTCCCTACACAAGGACCCCGGCGGCTGCACGGGACAGGAGGCGGTCGCGGCGGCAACCCGGAACGCGGGAAGCCGCCGCGGCCGTGACACCAAGTCACATTACACAAAGCCAGGAGAGACAGTTCAGTGAGCTCACTTCTCCCGTCTCGTTCTCCTGATCAGTCATGGTCACTCTGACAAATCAGGAGGTACTCTTTAACTAATCAGACAAAGCTGAATCCCCAATAAAATTTTGAAAAATTAAGTATTCTTGTGTCTATCACTCTGTGGCTACTAATTTCATGGGGGGATATTATGGCCTAAGGGGTATGAATTGGCCTAGGCTAATTTATACTTTCAGGTAAATATAACCAGGATATAATCTAGCCCAGGCCACTTTAACCCAAAATAAAGTCCAGACATTGGGTATACTCTGGCCTGTCACATTGTGTTTAATCTGGGAAGGAGTTATTTTGCCTGCTTCACCGGGATTCTTACATTTCCCTGGAATCCTCCTTTATTGTACGCAAAAAAGGTTCCGTGGAGCCTCAGTTACAAGTCTCAAATCACAGGAATAGCTAGATATCCTTCCAGGGGAGGGAAGCCTGTTGCCAAGGGGGTGCCTCCCAGTGGGGAGATCACCAAACCACCCTGATACGCAGCCCTTTAAGCCCCACTCGGTTGCGAGTACTGGAACATAAATAGGGAAACGGTGGCCCCTTTTGTGTCAAATTCTAACTCTGCGGCGAGTATCGTCACATGACAAGGGTTGCCAAGGCTAGGCATCTGCCCACAGACAGCTGTTTCGGGGTATTTGCCCCTCATCAGTGTAGAGCAGGATTCTGGCTATCGGGGGCAATGAAAAACAGACCAACAAAACACAGCAATCACTGATCTCAAGGAGATCAGCGACAAAAAATCCAATGGAGTACTCACTCAAGAGTCTCCGCTGATACATTGCCCACTATAAATTTAAATATGCAAAAAAGGGTCCGTGGAGCCTCAGTCACGAGTCTCAAAACACGGGAATAGCAAAATATCCCTCCTTTATTGTACGTGGCACTAAAAGGAGCGTTGTGGGCTGTAGCAGGATGAGAAATGTGTGCAAAAACAAGAAAAGTAATCATGGTGGTCTGGGCCAAGTGGAGAAGACAAGAGAAAATGAATGACCCAGATGATACTGTATGGTGGAATGACAAATAGAAGCCTTACAGAGAGAGGCTCTTTTTGCCCCTTTTGACAATGGACCCCTATGGAGACATTTAGTGTGTGCACATTGGGACTAGGAGCTGATCAGTGCACTGAATAGAAGGGATAAGTTTGATATGTATTTATGTAATATATGGGTCTGGGAGCTTGTGCCCCTTATCTTCTAAGACCCTGCAGTGCAGCTTAGAGCCACAATGACCCTCAAGCCCTTAGCTGTGCCCCTGATGCTCTCTATGTGTTGTAGCTAAAAATCTGTAAATTAGATGATGCTCTTCCCAAAGAGATGGTTGATCCTTTGGAGAAATCTCATAGTGTATGTTACCCAAATAGTCATTGCAATAGAGAAAAGTAATTGTCATAGTTAAGATCAAGTATGGGAGCTTTAGCCAAGAAAAATATAATATATATAATACAATACATACATACATACATACATACATAATATAATACAACGGCGCAGTCATGGGGAAGCTGATGCCGTGGTCCGTTTTTTGAACCGTTGTCCACAGGTACCTGACCGGGGCTGAAGCACTGGAGGTGGGCCGGCCCGCCCCCAGTGGGAGAAAACCCGCACCCCTCCATGATGCGGCTCCAATAATTCTAATGGAGCCGCGTCATAGAGGGGAGGGAATTCCCTCTCACTGGGGGCGGGCCGGCCCACCTCCAGTGCCTGAGCCCCAGCCCGGTACCCGTGGATAGAACGGTGCCGTACACGGGAACTGGGCCGCAGTTCAAAAAACGGACTGCGGTACCGGCTTCCCTGTGACGGCACCGTTCTATCCTCATATTAAAGAGGATGTACCTGATGGTACATCCTCTTTAAACTTAATCTTGCTAAAACTAAACTTCTTGTATTTCTTTCCTCTGCTAACCGCCCACTACCTGACATTTCCATCTCTATCTGTGGTGCAACCATAACCCCTACACAGCAAACCCGCTGCCTTGGGGTAGGGCTGGGCGATATTGGCCTAAATTAATATCGCGGTTTATCGTAGATGTAGCCGCGGTAATGATAATTGAACGATAATTATGACACGACCTGTTTGCAAGCCACACCCCTTTTGCAAGCCACGCCCATTTGGCCATGTCAAACTGACAATTTTGTTTCAATAATTTTTTTTTTAAAAAAAAGGAACTCACTGAGCAGCAACGCAAGGCAGGGCCATTTACTCTATAGTCATTATTATTTGTCATTATTAGGGGGTCTCAGAAGAGACCTGGACGTGTATAACCAGGTATACAGCCATACCTGTATATACAGCATACCTGTATATACACATCCCGTATTGTGTACCTAGCTGTATATCTGTATGTACACGTCCCGTAAAGTGTACCTAGCTGTATACCTTTATGTACACATTCCGTAGTATGTACATGGCTGTATACACACACGTCCTGCAGTGTGTACATAGTATGTACATATGACAGGATGTGTATTTACAGGTATACAGCCATGTACACACTACAGCTGTAGGAGCAGTGCAGACTAGGAAGGCAGGGTGAAAACCCCTGTAGGTGCAGTCCTCTGGATCTTACTGAGGAAAATATTCCCCCTCAGATGTGTCATCTGTTTTTATACCGGAAAGTCCGAGGTTGGTATATCCCATATTGTAGCGTATGCACTGCATTAAAGTCTATTATGATCAGGTACTGCTATAAGACAGAACTTCCTATATATATATATATATATATATTATATATATACACACACACACACACACACACACACACACACCACACACACACACTGAGGCTGTTCACATTGATGTCACATTCCATTATCACTTACAGAAATAAAATATGGAACCCAATAGCCCCCCTGTCTGTTATTGGGGTTCACCAGGTGCAGGTCAAGTGTGGCTGGATCCTGCACTGTTCTCAACGAAAACTTGGACACAGGTGTGAAAAGAGCAATAAAGTGACAGTACAATAAAGTGACCAGATCACAAGGGGTCCAATCCCATGTAAAGAAAGCTCCAGCTCCTGCTAATTGTCAGCGCTATATAGCAAGTAGGCCATGTGATAGCTTCACACTAGGATAGATTCTCCATTTAAATCTCATTTTTTTTCCCCTTTATGCTAAATAAACAGAACATTTGAGACAACAACTATATTGCTTCCCAGTGTATATAGTATCTCCTATAGTATAGGAGATCTTTGTGCTTCCATCTAGGTAGGGTATAGTAGTGGAGGTATAGTGAATAAGGGTTGTAGTAGTACAGCTATAGAGCAGGGGTGTAGTAGTAGTACAGCTATAGAGCAGGGGTGTAGTAGTAGTAGTACAGCTATAGATGAGGGTGTAGTGGTAGTACAGGTATAGAGGAGGGGTGTAGTAGTAGTAGTACAGGTATAGAGGAGGGGTGTAGTAGTAGTACAGCTATAGATGAGGGTGTAGTGGTAGTACAGGTATAGAGGAGGGGTGTAGTAGTGGTAGTACAGGTATAGAGGAGGGGTGTAGTAATAGTACAGGTATAGAGGAGGGGTGTAGTAGTGGTAGTACAGGTATAGAGGAGGGGTGTAGTAGTAGTACAGCTATAGAGGAGGGGTGTAGTAGTAGTACAGCTATAGAGGAGGGGTGTAGTAGTAGTACAGCTATAGAGGAGGGGTGTAGTAGTAGTACAGCTATAGAGGAGGGGTGTAGTAGTAGTACAGCTATAGAGGAGGGGTGTATTAGTAGTACAGGTATAGATGAGGGTTTAGTAGTAGTACAGGTATAGATGAGGGGTGTAGTAGTAGTACAGCTATAGATGAGGGGTGTAGTAGTAGTACAGGTATAGAGTAGGGGTGTAGTAGCAGTACAGGTATAGATGAGGGGTGCAGTAGTAGTACAGGTACAGATGAGGGGTGCAGTAGTAGTACAGGTATAGGATGAGGGGTGTAGTAGTAGTACAGGTATAGATGAGGGGTGCAGTAGTAGTACAGGTACAGATGAGGGGTGCAGTAGTAGTACAGGTATAGGATGAGGGGTGTAGTAGTAGTACAGGTATAGATGAGGGGTGTAGTAGTACAGGTATAGATGAGGGGTGTGGTGGTAGTAGTACAGGTATAGCTGAGGGGTGTAGTGGTAGTACAGGTATAGATGAGGGGTGTAGTAGTACAGGTATAGATGAGAGGTGTAGTAGTAGTACAGGTATAGCTGAGGGGTGTAGTAGTAGTAGTACAGGTACAGATGAGGGGTGTAGTAGTACAGGTATAGATGAGGGGTGTAGTAGTACAGGTATAGATGAGGGGTGTAGTAGTACAGGTATAGAGGAGGGGTGTAGTAGTACAGGTATAGAGGAGGGGTGTAGTAGTAGTACAGGTATAGATGAGGGGTGTAGTAGTACAGGTATATAGGAGGGGTGTAGTAGTAGTACAGGTATAGCTGAGGGGTGTAGTAGTAGTAGTAGTACAGGTATATAGGAGGGGTGTAGTAGTAGTACAGGTACAGATGAGGGGTGTAGTAGTAGTACAGGTACAGATGAGGGGTGTAGTAGTAAAGGTATAGAGGAGGGGTGTAGTAGTAGTACAGGTACAGATGAGGGGTGTAGTAGTACAGGTATAGATGAGGGGTGTAGTAGTACAGGTATAGATGAGGGGTGTAGTAGTACAGGTATAGAGGAGGGGCGTAGTAGTACAGGTATAGATGAGGAGTGTAGTAGTACAGGTATATAGGAGGGGTGTAGTAGTAGTACAGGTATAGCTGAGGGGTGTAGTAGTACAGGTATATAGGAGGGGTGTAGTAGTAGTACAGGTATAGATGAGGGGTGTAGTAGTACAGGTATATAGGAGGGGTGTAGTAGTAGTACAGGTATAGCTGAGGGGTGTAGTAGTAGTACAGGTACAGATGAGGGGTGTAGTAGTAGTACAGGTACAGATGAGGGGTGTAGTAGTAAAGGTATAGAGGAGGGGTGTAGTAGTAGTAGTACAGGTACAGATGAGGGGTGTTGTAGTAGTAGTACAGGTATAGAGGAGGGGTGTAGTAGTAGTACAGGTACAGATGAGGGGTGTAGTAGTAGTACAGGTACAGATGAGGGGTGTAGTAGTAGTAGTACAGGTATAGAGGAGGGGTGTAGTAATAGTACAGGTACAGATGAGGGGTGTAGTAATAGTACAGGTACACATGAGGGGTGTAGTAATAGTACAGGTACACATGAGGGGTGTAGTAGTACAGGTATAGTTGAGGGACAGACTGGCGGGCGATCACACTAATCAGCTGTTTGAAGGGCCTGCAGCCTTTTTAAACAGCTGATCAGCAAGTGAGCTGACATGCTGACCCCCACCATACCGATTCTTGTGGCCTATCCTGAGGATATATTATTTTTTAAAGATTGGATAGCCACTTTAGGCCACAATCTCACATGCATGCAAATGCATTCTAATCCCAGAAACATTGTGCAACTGCTGGAGAATGCCATTGGCTAGGTTTCAAGCACATGTGTTTGCATGCATGTGGTAATGTGGCCTTAAAAGGGGTTGGCTATCTTATAGCTGTTCTTAAATAAAATAGCATTGTTAAAAATATTGGATTTACTGTCTTTGTGCTGTATAATAAAACTTTACACCTGTTGTCCCTCATTATAGCGGCCAGCTATATGGCTTTCCTCTGCCTCTCCAGAGCGGTGCAATGCACCCAGAAAACAGGCACAGTTATGCAGCTGTTGGGTATGCTGGGGGCAGTAGTTATGCACCGTTTGAGCTATGATGGATGCTGAGGGCAGTAGTTATGCACTGTATCAGCTGTTGGGTATGCTGGGGGCAGTAGTTATGCACCGTTTGAGCTATGATGGATGCTGAGGGCAGTAGTTATGCACTGTATCAGCTGTTGGGTATGCTGGGGGCAGTAGTTATGCACCGTTTCAGCTATGATGGATGCTGGGGGCAGTAGTTATGCACCGTTTCAGCTATGATGGATGCTGGGGGCAGTAGTTATGCACTGTATCAGCTGTTGGGTATGCTGGGGGCAGTAGTTATGCACTGTATCAGCTGTTGGGTATGCTGGGGCAGTAGTTATGCACTGTTTCAGCTCTTGGGTATGCTGGGGGCAGTAGTTATGCACCGTTTCAGCTATGATGGATGCTGGGGGCAGTAGTTATGCACTGTTTCAGCTGTTGGGTATGCTGGGGGCAGTAGTTATGCACTGTTTCAGCTGTTGGGGTATGATGGGGGCAGTAGTTATGCACTGTTTCAGCTGTTGGGTATGCTGGGGGCAGTAGTTATGCACTGTTTCAGCTGTTGGGTATGCTGGGGGATGTAGTTATGCACTGTTTCAGCTGTTGGGTATGCTGGGGGCAGTAGTTATGCACTGTTTCAGCTGTTGGGTATGCTGGGGGCAGTAGTTATGCACTGTTTCAGCTGTTGGGTATGCTGGGGGCAGTAGTTATGCACTGTTTCAGCTGTTGGGTATGCTGGGGGCAGTAGTTATGCACTGTTTCAGCTGTTGGGTATGCTGGGGGCAGTAGTTATGCACTGTTTCAGCTGTTGGGGTATGCTGGGGGCAGTAGTTATGTACTGTTTCAGCTGTTGGGTATGCTGGGGGCAGTAGTTATGTACTGTTTCAGCTGTTGGGTATGCTGGGGGCAGTAGTTATGCACTGTATCAGCTGTTGGGTATGCTGGGGGCAGTAGGTATGTACTGTTTCAGCTGTTGGGGTATGATGGGAGTAGTAGCTAGACAGAGGAGAGAGAAGACTTACAGCATGGGCAAAGGATACTGGACGCTGCAGGAATTGCTGAGGAGGGAGGAGGCACACGGCCTGGCAGAGGTCACAGGTCACCACACAGAACGCCGCAGCTCACTGGTTTCTGCCCTGATCTGTCCGTCACACAGATCAGCAGGCTGCAATGTCGGGGGCTGCAGCGTCCTCCTCACACACCCTGCTTCCCTGTCAGTGTGATGAATTGATTCCCACCGCATTATCACTGATCTCCGCAGCGGCAGACTCCTGAGTCCCGGCCTCCCCCACCTCACAGCCGCGCTGATCCTCACAGGCACATCTCCTCCTCCGCTCTCTGCATTGCCACCACTGCCCCAATCACAGGAACTCAGCTGTCCCTGCGGCCCCCTCCTCCTCCAGAGACCGGAGAGCTCGTTCCGTTATAGGAAGGAGCAGGTCAGTGCCGGCTCAGCCCTACTCCACACCCCTCTATCTCCAGCATCTGGCACCCCCGCAGCGGTACTCTGGGACCTCTCCCTATAACTGCGCGCAGCCCCCTCCCCAGCCTCAGCACGGCACCTGTTGGTGTCAGTGCTCGGTTCACCGCCGGTCCCCGCATCACGTCTCAAGGCAAGGGAGCGCGGCCCGGGACCCCCAGCACTGTATGCTGTATATAGAAGATGCTGTGAGAGCGGCCGGAAGGGGAGTATAACCTGTCAGTGTCCTGGGGCGGGCGGGTGAAAATACCGCAGATACCGTCCTGGCGAACTTGAGGTCGGTTAACCGAAGCCAGGGACGGTATCGGTATTTTCACGGTATACCGCCCAGCCCTACCTTGGGGTTATGTTAGACTCTGATCTTTCACTCCTCATGTTCAGTCTCTTTCCACCCCCATCAAGCACTTAGACCTGCAGCATTCAGGCTTTCATTTGTGACTGATTCACCCCCCCCCCCCCCCCTTACCTGCACCGTCCTATTTATATAAATGGCGGGACCATAGTAACAATGAAGCACTTTTCCCCCTCTGGCTTTTGTCTCCATCCTCTCCTCATAGACTGTAAGCTCTTGTGAGCAGGGTCCTCACTCCTCATGTACGGCGTGATAATTACATGTATCTGTTGAATCTGTTGGCACTATATAAATACAAATTATTACTATTCTACATGCAGCCCCCATATTATCCCCTTCAGTTCTTGGTAATGAAGAAAATGATAAGGTTCACCCCCATGTCCCCCATCATATAGCTGCAGCCTATGCACCAGCTGCCATTGATAGTGACCATACCTGTGATCGGAGATGATACTTACAATGTGTGCAGTCTGGTTATGGACAGAAGTGGTTGCTCTTGTGAAGCTTCGGTACCTGCAGTCGGATCTGTGCTCTTTATATGTTCTTCTTATGTAACAACTATAGCTTAATGCAAACTTATGCAGACTGCACTGAACACTTAGCTCTTGGCAATGCATGACTTACCACCAGCCGGAGCCTCATCGAGGTGACTTAAGTACAATGGCTGAACCTTGTGATTATTGGAATATCTAAGCCAAGTGAAACAATCCTAAGTGAAAATAAAAGGGTCTCTGTTTCAATGGATCTTTTCTTAAAACAGGTAGGGTCTAGAGATGACCGAACATCATTCGAGTTCAAGTTCACTATTCGCTCGAGTATCGGGGTACTTGAAAGTACTCGATACTACTGGGTCAACACCAGGCTCTTCCCTCCAATTATAATTTTTATAGCGTATGCGTAAGGCCTTTCTTTATGTGTAATGAAGGGCGGATGGAATTGCGCAGCCCATGCACATGGCGTATTGGTGCATTGGCTTGATGAGTCTATGAAGTCTATGAAGTTCATCCTTCAAAATTTAAACAGAGTGGGTCTGACCATATCACACACACAATGACAGTTACCGGTGGGTGTAGTTTGAGTTCCCCCTCGTCTACGACATCTATGGTTGTCTGAAATGACGGGAACTAAGGTGAGAGATGGGCCAGCTTTTAACCTCTTGGGGACCAATGACGTAGCGGGTCTTTTAAACAATCGCAGGAGGATGGCTGCTGTTTTCTACAGCAGGCCATCTTCCCTTTACATGGAGGGGGAAGTTTGACCCCCCACCCCCCGTGACGCCGATCACCATGATTGGCTGGCCAGTTGAATTCCGGGTCATGTGATGCTGCTGACCCTGAATTCAGTGGTGATTGGCGGTGTCCGTGACCCTGCCAATCACCATCATGCATGGAGGGGGTGAGTTGCCGGTCTGCAGGGTGCCCTATCACCCGGATTGGCCGGTTACCACCGGCCGGCCAATCTCGGGTGAACCGGGCAATGTGATTAACTGATCCCTCCCTGCGCGCCGATCCTGAGGCGAGCAGGGAGGGATCCATGAATTACATTGCCCGGTAACGGTTCCCGCCATCCCCGTGCTGCCCCCATGTGCTACCGTGCTGCCAGTGTCATTGGTGGCACAGTGGATGCAGGGAAATCCTGCTAGCGTGCTCTGCCTCCCCCTGTCACCAGCATCCCCCTCACTATCCATCCCGCTCCCCCTCACTATCCACCCTGCTCCCTTGTCATTCATCCATCCTGCTCCTCTGTCATCCATCCATCCTGCTCCTCTGTCATCCATCCATCCTGCTCCCTTGTCATTCATCCATCCTGCTCCTCTGTCATCCATCCATCCTGCTCCTCTGTCATCCATCCATCCTGCTCCCCTGTCATCCATCCTGCTCCCCTGTCATCCATCCATCCTGCTCCTCTGTCATCCATCCTGCTCCCCTGTCATCCATCCATCCTGCTCCTCTGTCATCCATCCATCCTGCTCCCCTGTCATCCATCCATCCTGCTCCTCTGTCATCCATCCATCCTGCTCCCCTGTCATCCATCCATCCTGCTCCCCTGTCATCCATCCATCCTGCTCCCCTGTCATCCATCCATCCTGCTCCCCTGTCATCCATCCATCCTGGGGCATCGGCGCTGCCTAAGCGACGGTGCCTTTGACTGACGGGGCCAAGGGTTTAGAGGAGGGCACTAATTTTTTTCCAGCCGGGCTAGGGTCATCTCTGATTGGCTGGGGGGCGGGCTCACCTGGAAGCTGTACAGCGGAGCCCGGAAGTCACGTGTCACTCGCCCCCAGCGTCCGGCACCAGAGAAGACAGCGGACGTATCCTGGAGAGGAGTTGGGGGTTTGAAATGGATACGGGTTCTGTCCGAGGTTGTTTCCATCAGCAAGTCAGTTAAAGGCCCGGTAGTTCTTTTAATCCATGCTGGGGGAAATGACCTTTGCTCGGTCCGCCTGGCCGAGTTGATCTCTGTTGTCAGATCTGACATGTTGCGTATGGTTGATTTTTTCACTGATTGCATCCTGGTATGGTCGGAAATAGTACCGCGAGTGGTTTGGAACGGGGCTCGGAACCCCGGGGCAATAGAAAGGGCCAGACGGATATTGAACACTAGAGTGTCGCGTTTTGTTCGTGCAAAAGGAGGTATAGTCATCAGGCATAGACAGCTGGAGGGGGACAACCGTCCTTTAATGTTACAGGACGGTGTCCATTTAAACGACATCGGGCTCGACATATTTTTGTCAGGTTTGCAGGATGCCATAGAGCGTGGCCTTTTTACTTTGGCCAGTGGGGGAAGGTGCGCAGTGTAGGTGTACACTGCCCACCTGGTGGCGGGGGGAAGGACCTTGCGGTGGTTGACGGAGAACGGTCGGCGAGGCACCTTGGCGCACCAACGAGGACATGCCCACCGCAGGAGCGGTGGCCTGGCATGCAGGTAGCCTCGCAAAGAAGATAGCGCAAGGTCCTTTTCCCTTCCCTATTGTTATGTCTTTATTGTTTCAATTTGTTAGACAAATAAACAAGCTGTGGCCTTCCCCCACGCATCAAAAGTATTGGAGTCTCTGTCTTAATTATTACTATTACAAGTATCTGGGTAATGTGGTCATGGTAGTGTCCAACAAAAGGGGGGTGCGGTTACCGGCAGTCTGGGGCATCGGCGCTGCCTAAGCGACGGTGCCTTTGACTGACGGGGCCAAGGGTTTAGAGGAGGGCACTAATTTTTTTCCAGCCGGGCTAGGGTCATCTCTGATTGGCTGGGGGGCGGGCTCACCTGGAAGCTGTACAGCGGAGCCCGGAAGTCACGTGTCACTCGCCCCCAGCGTCCGGCACCAGAGAAGACCGTTTCCCACCCTCCCTCCCTTTGATCTTTGGGTTTTTCTTGTTCAAATTTTTCTTTCTTATGGGTTTTTCTCATATTAGGGTGAGGGTATTTTGCTACATTTTGTGTTGCGATCGTTGTCACAGCTTGGCGGGGGGAAGGACCTTGCGGTGGTTGACGGAGAACGGTCGGCGAGGCACCTTGGCGCACCAACGAGGACATGCCCACCGCAGGAGCGGTGGCCTGGCATGCAGGTAGCCTCGCAAAGAAGATAGCGCAAGGTCCTTTTCCCTTCCCTATTGTTATGTCTTTATTGTTTCAATTTGTTAGACAAATAAACAAGCTGTGGCCTTCCCCCACGCATCAAAAGTATTGGAGTCTCTGTCTTAATTATTACTATTACAAGTATCTGGGTAATGTGGTCATGGTAGTGTCCAACAAAAGGGGGGTGCGGTTACCGGCAGTCTGCTCCCCTGTCATCCATCCATCCTGCTCCCCTGTCATCCATCCATCCTGCTCCCCTGTCATCCATCCATCCTGCTCCCCTGTCATCCATCCATCCTGCTCCCCTGTCATCCATCCATCCTGCTCCTCTGTCATCCATCCATCCTGCTCCCCTGTCATCCATCCATCCTGCTCCCCTGTCATCCATCCTGCTCCCCTGTCATCCATCCATCCCGCTCCCCTGTCATCCATCCATCCCGCTCCCCTGTCATCCATCCATCCTGCTCCCCTGTCATCCATCCATCCTGCTCCCCTGTCATCCATCCATCCTGCTCCCCTGTCATCCATCCATCCTGCTCCCCTGTCATCCATCCATCCTGCTCCCCCTGTCATCCATCCATCCTGCTCCCCTGTCATCCATCCATCCTGCTCCCCTGTCATCCATCCATCCTGCTCCCCTGTCACCCATCCATCCTGCTTCTCTGTCATCCATCCATCCTGCTCCCCTGTCATCCATCCTGCTCCCCTGTCATCCATCCATCCTGCTCCCCTGTCATCCATCCATCCTGCTCCTCTGTCATCCATCCATCCTGCTCCCCTGTCATCCATCCATCCTGCTCCCCTGTCATCCATCCATCCTGCTCCCCTGTCATCCATCCATCCTGCTCCCCTGTCATCCATCCATCCTGCTCCCCTGTCATCCATCCATCCTGCTCCTCTGTCATCCATCCATCCTGCTCCCCTGTCATCCATCCATCCTGCTCCCCTGTCATCCATCCATCCTGCTCCTCTGTCATCCATCCATCCTGCTCCCCTGTCATCCATCCTGCTCCCCTGTCATCCATCCATCCTGCTCCTCTGTCATCCATCCATCCTGCTCCCCTGTCATCCATCCTGCTCCCCTGTCATCCATCCATCCTGCTCCCCTGTCATCCATCCTGCTCCCCTGTCATCCATCCATCCCGCTCCCCTGTCATCCATCCATCCTGCTCCCCTGTCATCCATCCATCCTGCTCCCCTGTCATCCATCCATCCTGCTCCCCTGTCATCCATCCATCCTGCTCCCCTGTCATCCATCCATCCTGCTCCCCTGTCATCCATCCATCCTGCTCCCCTGTCATCCATCCATCCTGCTCCCCTGTCATCCATCCATCCTGCTCCCTCTGTCATCCATCCATCCTGCTCCCCTGTCATCCATCCATCCTGCTCCCCTGTCATCCATCCATCCTGCTCCCCTGTCATCCATCCATCCTGCTCCCCTGTCATCCATCCATCCTGCTCCCTCTGTCATCCATCCATCCTGCTCCCCTGTCATCCATCCATCCTGCTCCCCTGTCATCCATCCATCCTGCTCCTCTGTCATCCATCCATCCTGCTCCCCTGTCATCCATCCTGCTCCCCTGTCATCCATCCATCCTGCTCCTCTGTCATCCATCCATCCTGCTCCCCTGTCATCCATCCTGCTCCCCTGTCATCCATCCATCCTGCTCCCCTGTCATCCATCCTGCTCCCCTGTCATCCATCCATCCCGCTCCCCTGTCATCCATCCATCCTGCTCCCCTGTCATCCATCCATCCTGCTCCTCTGTCATCCATCCATCCTGCTCCCCTGTCATCCATCCATCCTGCTCCCCTGTCATCCATCCATCCTGCTCCCCTGTCATCCATCCATCCTGCTCCCCTGTCATCCATCCATCCTGCTCCCCAGTCATCCATCCATCCTGCTCCCCTGTCATCCATCCATCCTGCTCCTCTGTCATCCATCCTGCTCCTCTGCCATCCATCCATCCTGCTCCTCTGTCATCCATCCATCCTGCTCCCCTGTCATCCATCCATCCTGCTCCCCTGTCATCCATCCATCCTGCTCCCCTGTCATCCATCCATCCTGCTCCTCTGTCATCCATCCTGCTCCCCTGCCATCCATCCATCCTGCTCCCCTGTCATCCATCCTGCTCCTCTGTCATCCATCCATCCCGCTCCCCTGTCATCCATCCTGCTCCTCTGTCATCCATCCATCCTGCTCCCCTGTCATCCATCCTGCTCCTCTGTCATCCATCCATCCCGCTCCCCTGTCATCCATCCTGCTCCTCTGTCATCCATCCATCCTGCTCCCCTGTCATCCATCCTGCTCCCCTGTCATCCATCCTGCTCCTCTGTCATCCATCCTGCTCCCCTGTCATCCATCCTGCTCCCCTGTCATCCATCCCGCTCCCCTGTCATCCATCCATCCTGCTCCCCTGCCATCCATCCATCCTGCTCCCCTGCCATCCATCCTGCTCCCCTGTCATCCATCCATCCCGCTCCCCTGTCATCCATCCATCCTGCTCCTCTGTCATCCATCCATCCTGCTCCTCTGTCATCCATCCTGCTCCCCTGTCATCCATCCTGCTCCCCTGTCATCCATCCCGCTCCCCTGTCATCCATCCACCCTGCTCCCCTGTCATCCATCCATCCTGCTCCCCTGCCATCCATCCATCCTGCTCCCCTGTCATCCATCCATCCTGCTCCCCTGTCATCCATCCATCCTGCTCCCCTGTCATCCATCCATCCTGCTCCCCTGTCATCCATCCATCCTGCTCCCCTGTCATCCATCCATCCTGCTCCCCTGCCATCCATCCATCCTGCTCCCCTGTCATCCATCCATCCCGCTCCCCTGTCATCCATCCATCCCGCTCCCCTGTCATCCATCCATCCCGCTCCCCTGTCATCCATCATCCTGCTCCCCTGTCATCCATCCATCCTGCTCCCCTGTCATCCATCCATCCTGCTCCCCTGTCATCCATCCATCCTGCTCCCCTGTCATCCATCCATCCTGCTCCCCTGTCATCCATCCATCCTGCTCCCCTGTCATCCATCCATCCTGCTCCTCTGTCATCCATCCATCCTGCTCCCCTGTCATCCATCCATCCTGCTCCCTGTCATCCATCCATCCTGCTCCCCTGTCATCCATCCATCCTGCTCCCCTGTCATCCATCCATCCTGCTCCCCTGTCATCCATCCATCCTGCTCCCCCTGTCATCCATCCATCCTGCTCCCCTGTCATCCATCCATCCTGCTCCTCTGTCATCCATCCATCCTGCTCCCCATGTCATCCATCCATCCTGCTCCCTGTCATCCATCCATCCTGCTCCCCTGTCATCCATCCATCCTGCTCCCTGTCATCCATCCATCCTGCTCCTCTGTTCATCATCCATCCTGCTCCCTGTCACCCATCCCATCTGCTCCTCGTCATCCATCCCCAGCTCCCCTGCTCATCCATCCATCCTGCTCCCCTGTCACCCATCCATCTGCTCCTCTGTCATCATCCATCCTGCTCCCCTGTCATCCATCCATCCCGCTCCTCTGTCAATCCATCTGCTCCCCTGTCATCCATCCATCCTGCTCCCCTGGTCATCCACTCCTGCTCCCCTGTCATCCATCCATCCTGCTCCCCTGTCATCCATCCATCCTGCTCCCCTGTCATCCATCCATCCCGCTCCCCCATCCATCCATCCTGCTCCCCTGTCATCCATCCATCCTGCTCCCCTGTCATCCATCCATCCTGCTCCCCTGTCATCCATCCATCCTGCTCCCCTGGCATCCATCCATCCTGCTCCTCTGTCATCCATCCATCCTGCTCCCCTGTCATCCATCCATCCTGCTCCCCTGTCATCCATCCATCCTGCTCCCCTGTCATCCATCCATCCTGCTCCTCTGTCATCCATCCATCCTGCTCCCCTGTCATCCATCCATCCTGCTCCCCTGTCATCCATCCATCCTGCTCCCCTGTCATCCATCCTGCTCCCCTGTCATCCATCCATCCCGCTCCCCTGTCATCCATCCATCCCGCTCCCCTGTCATCCAT
Organism: Dendropsophus ebraccatus; assembly: GCF_027789765.1. Taxonomy (NCBI): domain Eukaryota; kingdom Metazoa; phylum Chordata; class Amphibia; order Anura; family Hylidae; genus Dendropsophus; species Dendropsophus ebraccatus. The sequence continues at coordinate 13,329,797 of NC_091462.1, read as the reverse complement.
CCATCCTGCTCCCCTGTCATCCATCCATCCTGCTCCCCTGTCATCCATCCTGCTCCACTGTCATCCATCCTGCTCCTCTGTCATCCATCCTGCTCCCCTGTCATCCATCCATCCTGCTCCCCTGTCATCCATCCTGCTCCACTGTCATCCATCCATCCATCCTGCTCCTCTGTCATCCATCCTGCTCCCCTGTCATCCATCCATCCTGCTCCTCTGTCATCCATCCATCCTGCTCCCCTGTCATCCATCCTGCTCCCCTGTCATCCATCCTGCTCCCCTGTCATCCATCCTGCTCCCCTGTCATCCATCCATCCTGCTCCCCTGTCATCCATCCTGCTCCCCTGTCATCCATCCTGCTCCCCTGTCATCCATCCATCCTGCTCCTCTGTCATCCATCCTGCTCCCCTGTCATCCATCCATCCTGCTCCCCTGTCATTCATCCATCCTGCTCCCCTGTCATCCATCCTGCTCCTCTGTCATCCATCCTGCTCCCCTGTCATCCATCCATCCTGCTCCTCTGTCATCCATCCATCCTGCTCCTCTGTCATCCATCCATCCTGCTCCTCTGTCATCCATCCATCCTGCTCCTCTGTCATCCATCCATCCTGCTCCCCTGTCATCCATCCTGCTCCCCTGTCATCCATCCTGCTCCCCTGTCATCCATCCTGCTCCTCTGTCATCCATCCATCCTGCTCCCCTCTCATCCATCCTGCTCCTCTGTCATCCATCCATCCTGCTCCCCTGTCATCCATCCTGCTCCCCTGTCATCCATCCCGCTCCCCTGTCATCCATCCACCCTGCTCCCCTGCCATCCATCCATCCTGCTCCCCTGCATCCATCCTGCTCCCCTGTCATCCATCCATCCCGCTCCCCTGTCATCCATCCATCCCGCTCCCCTGTCATCCATCCATCCCGCTCCCCTGTCATCCATCCATCCCGCTCCCCTGTCATCCATCCATCCCGCTCCCCTGTCATCCATCCATCCTGCTCCTCTGTCATCCATCCTGCTCCCCTGTCATCCATCCATCCTGCTCCCCTGTCATCCATCCATCCTGCTCCCCTGTCATCCATCCATCCTGCTCCCCTGTCATCCATCCATCCTGCTCCCCTGTCATCCATCCATCCTGCTCCCCTGTCATCCATCCATCCTGCTCCTCTGTCATCCATCCATCCTGCTCCCCTGTCATCCATCCATCCTGCTCCCCTGTCATCCATCCATCCTGCTCCCCTGTCATCCATCCATCCTGCTCCCCTGTCATCCATCCGTCCTGCTCCTCTGTCATCCATCCATCCTGCTCCCCTGTCATCCATCCATCCTGCTCCCCTGTCATCCATCCATCCTGCTCCTCTGTCATCCATCCTGCTCCCCTGCCATCCATCCATCCTGCTCCCCTGTCATCCATCCTGCTCCTCTGTCATCCATCCATCCCGCTCCCCTGTCATCCATCCTGCTCCTCTGTCATCCATCCATCCTGCTCCCCTGTCATCCATCCTGCTCCTCTGTCATCCATCCATCCTGCTCCCCTGTCATCCATCCTGCTCCCCTGTCATCCATCCTGCTCCTCTGTCATCCATCCTGCTCCCCTGTCATCCATCCATCCTGCTCCTGTCATCCATCCATCCTGCTCCCCTGTCATCCATCCATCCTGCTCCCCTGTCATCCATCCATCCTGCTCCCCTGTCATCCATCCATCCTGCTCCCCTGTCATCCATCCTGCTCCCCTGTCATCCGTCCTGCTCCCCTGTCATTCATCCATCCTGCTCCTCTGTCATCCATCCTGCTCCCCTGTCATCCATCCATCCTGCTCCTCTGTCATTCATCCATCCTGCTCCCCTGTCATCCATCCTGCTCCCCTGTCATCCATCCATCCTGCTCCCCTGTCATCCATCCTGCTCCCCTGTCATCCATCCGTCCTGCTCCCCTGTCATTCATCCATCCTGCTCCTCTGTCATCCATCCATCCTGCTCCCCTGTCACCCATCCATCCTGCTCCCCTGTCATCCATCCTGCTCCCCTGTCATCCATCCATCCTGCTCCCCTGTCATCCATCCATCCTGCTCCCGTCATCCATCCTGCTCCCCTGTCATCCATCCATCCTGCTCCCCTGTCATCCATCCATCCTGCTCCTCTGTCATCCATCCATCCTGCTCCTCTGTCATCCATCCATCCTGCTCCCCTGTCATCCATCCATCCTGCTCCTTTCTGTCATCCATTCATCATGCTCCCCTGTCATCCATCCATCCTGCTCCCCTGTCATCCATCCATCCTGCTCCTCTGTCATCCATCCATCCTGCTCCCCTGTCATCCATCCATCCTGCTCCCCTGTCATCCATCCATCCTGCTCCTCTGTCATCCTTCCACCCTCTTCTCTCCATCCTGCCACCCCTCTCGCATTTCCTGTCACCCTCTCCCCTCTCCTGCCACCCTCTACTCTCTCTTGCCACCCTCTACTCTCTCTTGCCACCCTGTCATGCCACCCTCCATCCTGCCACCCTCTTCCATCTCCTGCCACCCTTTCCTTTTTCCTGCCACCCTCTCCTCTCTCTTTCCACCCTCTCCTCTGTCCTGCCAACCTATCCCCTCTCTGCTGCCACCCTATCCTCTCTCCTCTTACCCTCACCCCTCGCCTGCCACTCTCAACTCCGTCCTGCGGCCCCTCTCACCTCTCCTGTCACCCTCTCCCCTCTCCTGCCGCTCTTCTCGCCTCTCCTGTCACCCTCTCCCATCTCCTGCCACCCTTCTTTTTTTCCTGCCACCCTCTCCTCTCTCTTGCCACCCTCTCCTCTGTCCTGCCACCCTCTGTCTTGCCACCCTCTCCTCTGTCCTGCCACCCTCTGTCTTGCCACCCTCTCTTATCTCCTGCCAACCTATCCCCGCTCCTCTTACCCTCTCCTGCCGACCCTCTCCCCTCCATCCTGCTGCCCCTCTCCTGCCACCCTCTCCCCTCCATCCTGCCGCCTCTCTCCTGCCAACCTTTCCCCTCCATCCTGCCGCCCTTCTCCCCTCTGTCCTACCGCCCCTCTCCTGCCACCCTCTCCCTTCCGTCCGGCTGCCCCGCTCCCGCCACCCTCCATCCTGCCACCCTCTTCCATCTCCTGCCACCCTTTCCTTTTTCCTGCCACCCTCTCCTCTCTCTTTCCACCCTCTCCTCTGTCCTGCAAACCTATCCCCTCTCTGCTGCCACCCTATCCCCTCTCCTCTTACCCTCTCCTGCCGACCCTCTCCCCTCCATCCTGCCGCCTCTCTCCTGCCAACCTTTCCCCTCCATCCTGCCGCCCTTCTCCCCTCTGTCCTGCCACCCTCTCCCCTCTTCTGTCACCACCTCCTGCCACCCTCTCCCTTCCGTCCGTCCGGCCGCCCCGCTCCCGCCACCCTCCCCCCTGGATCGGTGGTGATATAGTGTCCCCTGCCTCTGCCGTTTTTTAGGGTTTTTTTTTCACACACACAAAATGTAAAAACAGTACATAAAACACACACTTACACATGTAAAAGCATAACACTTACACACCCCCTCTGAGGGTGCCTTCACACACACGGTAGCGGATTTCACATTGTGGATTCGCAGCGAAATCCGCTGCGGATCCAGTGTCAGTGCATCCCTATCAGAATACGTGCACGCGAATCCGCAACGTGAAATCTGGTGTGTGTGAAGGCATCTTAAAGAAAAAAAACAAAAAAAATGGCCCAAAGGTTGTTCTCGGCTGAGGAGGCATACGCCTGGATTGCCTCCGATACTGAGACAACCAGTGAGGGAGAAGAAGAAGACTTCTCATTCCTTCTTTCTTCCTCTTCTTCCTCATCGTCATCATCATTTAGTGATGATAAGCCCACAAGGCGCCACCCCAGGACTAGGCCCCAGGAAGCCCCTCTAGTGACCCCCCACCCTGTACGAACCACAGATTCCTGAGATTGTTGGGGGGTCACTTGTGGGGGGTTTACAATGTTTTTGCCGCACGGGGCTCTGCGAACCAGACATGGCCTTCGTCCTCTATTCTGGCCAAATCCATCTTCCAAAAACCAAATTGCGCTCCTTCCCTTTGGAGGCTTTCCGTGCGCCGTCTTTGAACTTTGTGTCCACATGTGGGGTACTCCTGTAATCGGGGGAAATTGCTCTACATGATTAGCGGTTAATTTTTTCTATTATCCCCTTGTGAACATAAAAAATTCCAAGTTACACCAACGTTTTAGTGTAAAAAATTTTAATTTTTCATTTTCACTGCACATTGTTCCACATTTGTATCTGTCACCAGTGGGGTCCATATTCTCCCTATACTTCTTCTTACATTCTATGAGGGGTGTAGTTTCCATAATGGGGTCACTTGTGGGGTATTTACAATGTTTTGGCAACACAGAGGCTTTGTAAACCCGACATGGCCTCCGTCCTCCTTTCTGGCCAAATCCCGCTTCCAAAAGCCAAAAAGTGCTCCTTCCTTTTTGAGGCGTATCCTGCGCCCGCATGATACATTATGTCCCCATGTGGGGTACTTTTGTACTTGGGGGAAATATTTCTACAAGTTTTATGTTTTTTTTCTTTTTAACCTTTTTTCCTTGTCAACCTCAAAAATTTAAGGCTAGACCAAGTTTTAGTCTAAAATAATTAAATTTTTCAATTTCACAACACATTGTCTGTCACCAGTGGGGTCCATGTGCTCACTATACCCCTTGTTATATTCCTCGAGGGGTGTAGTTTCCTAAATGGTGTCCCATTAGCGGTGTTTGTTAGGTTTTGGCACCCCAGAGCCTCTGCCAACCAGAAGTGGTACTTTGAAAATTGGCCATTTGTAAGGAGGCTTCAAAATTCACTAGACGCTCCTTTACATCTGAGGCTTGTGGTTGCGTCAAATGGCACAATAGGGCCACATATCATATATTTCTATAAACTGCAGAAATGGGGCAAAAAATATTTTAGTGCATTTCTCTGGAAATAGGTTTTCTATTATGAGATATTGGATCACAATATAATTTCTGCAAAGAAAATTTAAATGTTAAATTTTCTCACACACTTAGCTTTTATTTTGTGACTCACCTAAAGGGTTAAAAAAAACTTCGTGGAATTGATTTTGAACGGTTTGGGGGGTGCAGTTTCTGAAATGGGGTGCTTTGTGGGGCTTCATAAAATACGGCCCCCTCAAATACACTTCAAACGTGAACTGGTCCCTTGAAAAATCAAATTTTGAAATTCTTGTGAAAATTTGGAAAAATGCTGCTAAACTTTGAAGCTTTCTATTGTCTTAAAAAATTGAAGGCAAATTTAATAAATGCCGCCAACATAAAGTAGACTTATTGCTAATGCTATTTAACCCCTTCCCCCAATATGACGTCCAGGGACGTCATGAAAAGCAGTGGCAGAATGCATCATGACGTCCCTGGACGTCATGGTTTCCCTGCCTCCCCCCTCTGTCTCTATCTAAGATCGAGCAGCAAGAGGAGGCTGTGTGACACAGCCTCCTCCTGCTGCCTCTGCCCGGAGGGGAGCCGCGCTCCCCCCGGGCAGTTAACCCCATAAGCGCCGCGGTCAATGCGACCGCAGTGTCTATGGGGAGACTCCGTGTCCTCCCGCCGATCGGGCGGCGGGGCGAGGCTGCAGAATGTTGCCTCCCCCCACCGACACTACATTTATGTCCTCCGGTACCCTCCCCTCGTCCTCCGATACCGGCGGATCGCCGCTATTACCGTTATAGCCGCGATCCGCCAGTATCGGGCATTACCGGCGCCGCCGCCTTACATCTCCCCCCGCCCTAGTGGGCGATCACTATCCCTCCCCTCCCCGGGCAGCCATCACATCCAAGATGGCCGCCCCCATCCCTGCGAACAAACAATGTTTGTTCGCAGGGATGGAAATGAATAAATGATCAAAGCCCCATGCTCTCCGCCACAGGAGGTAGCGGAGAGCATGGGGCAGTGATCGGGGCCCCCCCCCCCGTGTGGTCTCGGAGCAGGCGATCGGTGGTATATACTATATACCGCTGATCGCCTGTTCCCAGTGCAAAAAAGCACTTTTTATCCCCTGTCACCATAAATCCTTGGTGACAGGGGATAAAAAGTGACACAGTGTCGCCCCCCAAGTCCCCCCCCACCCCCCCAGTCACCCCCCTCCCCCATATACATTACCTGATCCAGGGAGCTCCTTCCTCCTCGGCGTCCAGGCTGATTCTGAAGTGCGCATGCGCTCCAGCATCAGTTATCTCGGAAAATTTAAAGTGACAGAGACCAATTTGGTCTCTGTCACTGAACTATGATTACTGTGATAGAAAATATCACAGTATTCATAGTAATATAGTGAAAATGAATATGTATAAAGTAAATGTATAAAGTACAAAAAGTGAAAAACATACAAAAAAATAAAACACACACTTTTTATTATAGTAATAATTGCAGTTTATTTCCAGATTACCCGTAACCACCGCAGGTTGCCCGTAATCACGCCAGATTGCACGTGATCATCGCACGTTGTTTCTAACCACCGCACGTTGCCCCTAACCACCGCACGTTGCCCCTAACCACCGCACGCGTTGCCCATAACCAGCGCACGTTGCCCATAACCTCCGCATGTTGCCGCACGTTGCCCGTAACCACCGCACGTTGCCCGTAACCACCGCAAGTTGCCCGTAACCACCGCACGTTGCCCGTAACCACCGCACATTGCCCGTAACCACCACATGTTGACCATAACCACCGCGAATTGCCAGTGACCCTCTCCAGATGGTCTGTAATCAGCCCCGATTGCCCGTAACCCCCCAGATTGCATGTGACCACCGCACGTTGCCTCTGACCACCGCACGTTGCCTCTGACCACCGCACGTTGCCAGTGACCCCCTCCAGATTGCCCGTAACCACACCAGATTGCTGTAACCACCCAAAATTACATGTACCCACCCCTGATTACCTATAAGCACTTCAGTTTATCCGTAACCACCACAGATTGTCTGTAACCCCCCCAGGTTGCCCCTAATCACACGTAATTCCCTCCAGATTGCCTTTGACCACCGCACGTTGCCCCCGACCACCGCACGTTGCCTCCAACCACCCCAAATTGCCAGTGACCCCCTCCAGATTGCCCATAACCACCCTAAATTACAGGTACCCATCCCAGATTACCTATAAGCACTTCAGTTTATCCGTAACCACCCCACGTTGCCCGTAACCACCCCAGGCTGCCCGTGACCACCCCAGGTTGCCCATGACCACCCCACATTACCTGTAATCTAATTTTTTATTGTATTTTAGTAACTGCGCTATTCTAATAACTATTACTATCTGCGGTTTTGCTCCAGCAAATTGGCGCTCCCTTCCTTCTGAGCCCTGCTGTGTGCCCATACAGTGGTTTATGCCCACATATGGGGTACCGTTTTACTCAGAAGAAGCTGCGTTACAGATTTTGGGGTACGTTTTTTCTCCCATTCCTCGTGAAATTGAGAAATTTTAAACTAAACGAACATATTATTGGAAAAGTTCGAGTTTTTCATTTTTACTGTCTTATTTTGAATACTTTCCTCCAATACCTGTGGGGTCAAACCGCTCACTGCACCCCAAGATGAGTTCTTTGAGGGGTGTACTTTCCTAAATGGGGTGACTTTTGGGGGGGTTCTATTCTGCTGACACTACAGGAACGCTGCAAACGCACCTGGCGCTCAGAAACCTCTTCGGAAAAATCTACACTGAAAATAATTGGCGCTCCTTCCCTTCTGAGCCCGGCTGTGTGCCCATACAGTGGTTTATGCCCACATATGGGGTACCGTTCTACTCAGGAGAACCTGCGTTACAGATTTTGGGGTACGTTTTCTCTCCTGTTCCTAGTGAAATTGAGAAATTTCAAACTAAACGAACATATTATTGGAAAAATTCGTGTTTTTCAATTTTACTATCTACTTTTGAATACTTTCCTCTAATACCTGTGGGGTCAAAATGGTCACCCCACCCCAAGATGAATTCTTTCAGGGGTGCACTTTCCAAAATGGGGTGACTTTAGGGGGGGTTCTATTCTGCTGACACTACAGGGGCACTGCAAACGCACCTGGCGCTCAGAAACTACTTCAGCAAAATCTGAACTGAAAATGCTAATTGGCGCTCCCTTCCTTCTGAGCCCGGCTGTGTGCCCATACAGTGGTTTATGCCCACATATGGGGTACCGTTCTACTCAGGAGAACCTGCGTTACAAAGTTTGGGGTGTGGATTCTCTCATGTTCCTTGTGAAATTTCAAACTAAACAAACATATTATTGGAAAAATTTGAGTTTTTCATTTTTACTGTCTAATTTTAAATACTTTCCTCTAATACCTGTGGGGTCAAAATGGTCACCACACCCAAAGATGAATTCTTTGAGGGGAGCACTTTCCAAAATGGGGTGACTTTTGGGGGGGTTCTCTTCTGCGGAAACTACAGGGGCACTGCAAACGCACCTGGCGCTAAGAAACTTCTTCAGCAAAATCTGCATTAAAAAAGCTAATTGGCGCTCCTTCCCTTCTGAGCCCTGCTGTGTGCCCATACAGTGGTTTATGCCCACATATCAGGTACCGTTGTATTCAGGAGAACCTGCGTTACGAATTTTGCTGTACTTTTTTTCTCTTGTTCCTCGTGAAATTGAGAAATTTCAAACTAAACTAACATATTATTGGAAAAATTCGTGTTTTTCATTTTTACTGTCTAATTCTGAATACTTTCCTCTAATACCTGTGGGGTCAAAATGCTCATCCTATCTAAAGATGAATTCTTTGAGGGGTGTACTTTTGAAAATGGGGTGACTTTTGGGGGGATTCTGTTCTGCGGACACTACAGGGGCTCTGCAAACGCACCTGGCGCTCAGAAATTTCTTCAGCAAAATCTGTATTAAAAAAGCTAATTGGCGCTCCTTCCCTTCTGAGCCCTGCTGTGTGCCCATACAGTGGTTTATGCCCACATATGGGGTGCCGTTCTACTCAGGAGAACCTGCGTTACAGATTTTGGCATGCTTTTTTTTATCATGTTCCTTTTGAAAATGAGAAACTTTAATCTAAACGTATATATTATTTGTAATTTTTCATTTTCGATTTTTTTACGGCCTAATTGTGAATACTTTCCTCCAGCCCCTGTAGGGTTAAAATGCTCATTATAACCCTAGATTAATTCTTTAAGGTGTCTAGTTTCCAAAATGGGGTCACTTATGGGGGTTTTCAGGATACCAGACTTCTAAATCCATTTAAAAAAAAGAACTGGCCCCTAAAAAAATCAGTTTTGGAAACTTTCACAAAATGTGATAATTTGCTAATAAATTTCTAAGCCCCATAACACCCTAAAAAAGTAATTATGTTTCCCAAATTATGCCAGAATAAAGAAGACATATTGGTAATGTGATTTAGTAACTAATTTATGTGCTATGACTTCCTTTTTTAGAAGCAGAGAATTTCAGAAGTTCATAAAATGCAAAATTTTCTAATTTTTCATGATATTTTGATGTTTTTCACAAAAAAACACACAAAGTAGTGACCAAATTTTGCCACTAATATAAAGTGTCATATGTGACGAAAAAACTATCTCAGAATCGCTAGCATACGTTAAAGCATCACAGAGCTATAAGAGCATAAAGTGAGACAGGTCAGATTTAAAAAAATGAGCCTGGTCATTAACCCCTTAAGGTCAAAGCCTATTTTCGTTTTTGCGCTTTTGCTTATTCCATTTTAAGTTTAAAAGTCCATAGCGCTTGCATTTTTTCACCTAGAGACGTATATGAGCACTTATTTTTTGCGAAACCAATTGTACTTTGCAATGACAGGCATTATTTTTCCATAACATATGCTGCGAAACCGGAAAAAAATCATTTGCGCTGTCAAATTGAAAAAAAAACTAATTTTGTTTTGATTTCGGGGAGTTTTGCATTTACGCCGTCCGTCCTATGGTAAAACTGACTTGTTATGCATGTTCCTCAAGTCGTTACGATTACTATGATATATAACATGTATAACTTATATTGTATCGGATGGCCTGTAAAAAATTCAAACCATTGTTAACAAATATACGTTCCTTAAAATCGCTCCATTCCCAGGCTTATAGCGCTTTTATCCTTTGGTCTATGGGGCTGTGTGAGGTGTCAGTTTTTGCGCCATGATGTGTTCTTTCTATCGGTACCTTGATTGCGCATATACGACTTTTTGATCGTTTTTTATTACATTTTTTCTGGATTTGATGCGACCAAAAATGCGCAATTTTGCACTTTGGAATTTTTTTGCGCTGACGCCGTTTACCGTACGAGATCAGGAATGTGATTAATTAATAGTTCGGGCGATTACGCGCGCGGCGATACCAAACATGTTTATTTATTTATTTATTAATTTATATTTATAAAATGGGAAAAGGGGGGTGATTTGGACTTTTATTAGGGGAGGGGATTTTTTATTAATAAAAACACTTTTTTACTTTTTTTTTTACTGTAACTAGAAGCCCCCCTGGGGGACTTGTATATACACAGCACTGATCTCTCATAGAGATCAATGCTGTGTATATACACAGTAAAGATCGATTAGATCAGTGATAGATTACTATGGCCTGCTGCAGGCCATAGCAATCTATTGCCGAGCCGGGATCAGCGTCATTCCGACGCTGAGGCCCGGCACGGGCAGAAGAACGGATCCGTCCCACTAGACACCAGGGACGTGCGGCGCAGTGCCTCTAAATGCAGCTGTCAGGTTTGACAGCTGCACTTAGAGGCTTAATTAGCCGGCGCGGCAACGGGACCCGCGCCGGCTAATAGAGGCACGTGCAGCCGGGATCAGCGCCGTTCAGAGCGGGGTCCCGGCGGGACCCCGCTCTGAACACCCCAAGCGGCACCATGACGTATCAGATACGTCATGGGTCGCTAAGGGGTTAAGGACAAAACAGGCTGCGGAGGCAAGGGGTTATTATCTAATTTATGTGGCATAAACATTTTCCTTACAAGCACAAAATGTCAAATTTATTTATTTTTTTTCCTAAAGATAGGCTGTAAGTATCAACTCAATTTTTCCAGAAATATAAAGTATAACATGTCACGAGAAAACAATTTCAGAATCAGCAGGATAGGTAAAAGCATCCCGATGTTAATAATGGATAAAGTGACACATGTCATATTCCTGAAATTTGGACCGGTCATCACCTTCTCAGCTCTGCTACACGGTCATCACCTTCTCAGCTCTGCTACACGGTCATCACCTTCTCAGCCTGCTATACCATCTTCACCTTCTCAGCTCTGCTATACCGTCATGACCTTCTCAGCTCTGCTACACGGTCATCACCTTCTCAGCTCTGCTACACGGTCATCACCTTCTCAGCTCTGCTACACGGTCATCACCTTCTCAGCTCTGCTACACGGTCATCACCTTCTCAGCTCTGCTACACGGTCATCACCTTCTCAGCTCTGCTACACGGTCATCACCTTCTCAGCTCTGCTATACCATCTTCACCTTCTCAGCTCTGCTATACCGTCATGACCTTCTCAGCTCTGCTATACCGTCATCACCTTCTCAGCTCTGCTATACCGTCATCACCTTCTCAGCTCTGCTATACCGTCATCACCTTCTCAACTCTGCTATACCGTCATCACCTTCTCAGCTCTGCTATACCGTCATCACCTTCTCAGCTCTGCTATACCGTCATCACCTTCTCAGCTCTGCTACACCCTCATCGCCTTCTCAGCTCCACTACACCCTCATCACCCTCATTACCTTCTCAGCTCTGCTACATCATGGACCAATCAGGCAGAAGCATTGCATGATGGGAAATGTAGTTTCCTATCTTGAATATAGAACATCTTTTAGAAAAAATTGGAACTCGGGAACGGCAGCAGCTAGAAAGATGGGAGACGGCTCAAAATACTCAGGGGGCTTGGTGAGTAAGACCAGCTAGGTTTGGGGGCATTTAATTTTTTTAGCTCTTGGGGGGAATACCCCTTTAAGGCCATTTTCGGCTCCGTCCTTAAACATGGCCACTTTTCCCCCTACTGTTGTCTCCAGTTCAGGTGCGGTTTGCAATTAAGCTCCATTTACTTCAATGGAACTGAGTTTCAAAACCCCGCCCAAACTGGAGACAACAGTAGGGGGAAAGTGGCCATGTTTTTGTAGCGCTGGATAACCCCTTTAAGAGGTTAAGGGGTGTAGGAGGATTTTTTTGATATCTTTTTTTTTTTTCTCTTCAAGCAAATGTGTGGTGTCCCAGTATGGGTGGTACACTAACTCTTATGTCACCCGGGTAAAAGTAACTCTGTCAGCTGTCACACAGGGGGATGAAGCTGCCTTCAGGGCTTTCACCATCACAGGTGTGATGTTGGTACCTGCTTTGTATGGACGGTTTATAACCCCAAATGGTCGGCAACCTCCGGGCTTGTTGCGGGTCCCTTAGGCTTTTGTCATGGCATCCTGGAGTGGTAGTTAGCCCACCAGGGTTGTCGGTACCACCACTCACAGAAGGGGGAAAATAACCCAAGGTAGAGGTAGATGGTGGTGTGTATGGGTGCAGGTGCGAACAGAGGAGATAGAGTCACGTGCATTTGGTACAAAAATAGAACAGTTTACTGTAGAACGTTGCAGGTAGACAGTGCAATCAATACCAGCAGTGCAAATCTTGACAAACTTGGTTGCTGACAGTAGAATAGACTTAGTGCTTTTGAGCAATAGGTGCTTGGTGGAAGTGCTTTGTAGAAGCAGAGAGAAGAGGAGTTGCCAGAGGAGCTCTGCCCAAGGTAGATCTTGTACTCTGCCAGACTAAGTCAGACCGTCTTCTGCCCCCTAGTATCATAGAACCCGTCCCAGGTGGGTAGCACAAGCTCCAGTCGTCGGTCATCTGGGTGTAGCAGGTGCCCGAGACTTCCCAGTCGACCTGCTCTGCAGAGTAGTATACATAGACCTTTTACTCTGGCAGCTTTGTCCTAATGGGGTCAGCTCCGCTTGGTTCAGAAGTCTGCCCTGCACGTTTTTGAGAGGTTCCTGGTGTGGGCAAAGGTGTTCCTAAGTGGCTGCTCTCCCCTACTTGGACTTAGCACTGCATAATAGAAATAGTGGTCACTGCTGTAGAAGCAATCTTTAGCTGAGCTGGTCTCTCACACATCTGTCCTCTCGAGCCTCCAACAACTAACTTCCTGTCACGGGTCCTGGCTTAAGCCAGGCCCTGGCTTAACTTCTGCAGAAACTGGTTGGTGTGACCTTTCTCACTAGAAACTTGGACTAGACACTCACTTCCACTGCCAAGTTAACTCTTCCTACAGGGGCATTTGTGTAGCCTCATGTGAGTGCTGGGGCTGAGTGTGTGTAAGAGAGGACAGACAGCATAAGAGAGATAGAAAGAGCACCTACTAGTGGTAAGCACAAAACACATGGTGCAAAATGCTTAACCCATTACCTTCAGCTGCGCAAAGAAGTAATACATATAAAGAACAGTGACACCTAGTGGGGAAACTAAACACTTCATCCACTTTTACCTGAGTTCATGACTTACTGGGGTGCTAGTACACAACAACACCCATGGTGGGACACCACACTGGTACCTCACATAGTTCACAGCCAACTACAAGTCTCCTCTCTCTTACACAGCCCCACCAATAGGAAGTTAGACCCAGTCATCCCTATATAAGCCTAGTTAGTCTCTGGTGTTTCTTGTCTGATTTATGGGAGAGAGAACAAGCATACTAGAGAGCCCTTGTCAGGGACCAAAGACTAAAGACACAGCCTTCGTCTATAAGAGAGACTCTTGCTAAGATGCAGTGCTTAACCCTCAGGAGGGATAGCTGTCCTCTAGGGAAAACCTTGTCCATGCCAGCAGGGATCCTTCTCCAGATTCGTCAGGACAGTCACCAGAGTCAAGAGACTGATCCCCAGGAACACAAAGAGCACAAGCTGAAGTATCTTACTCATCTCGCATGGCTACCTTGGGGAACCTCGAAAAGTCTGCTACCCCCAGTTGTATAGGTCTTGGGGCTTGTACTACCCAACCTGACACTCTCTGAACTGGTTGAGCAGAAGGCGGTCTTTTATATACTTGACCCTAAGTACTTTTCTTTACACTAATCCTGGCAGAGTACACTTCTACCTTTGATAAGGCCCCCCAAGACGGTGCCTAGACCTTCTCTAAGTCAAGCCACACTTCTACTTCTGCTCACTACTTCTCTAGTCACTACCTCACGCACTACTGTCACCTGCACCTGTCCAGTTCTGTGTTTCCATCCACTGTATTGCCCTGAAGTTCATAAGTAAAAGTCACCTTTGTTTAAGTGGTGGGCTCTGTGCGGATTCTTCCGCTGCACCTCACGACTGTGCTACCTTTACCAGTGTTGGCGCCCGTGTGTCTGGGGGTGGGTAATACTGCTCCTGCCCACTGTGACAAGTGAACCAGTCACAAAACACCAAACGCCCACCAGCTGCATAACACCTCAGCACCCTGGGCCACGGCAAATGTACTTTAAATTGGAGTTCATCTTGGAGTGGGCCTGTAAAAGTAGCGTATTTCAGGGACCTAGGAGTTTTTAATGCATCGATGCATGCCCCCCTGCGGTGCCAGTTCCATTTCCATTTAATGAATTGCAGTACTGTATCATTTCATTGTGTTCTTGCCCACACAGCATGCCATATGCTCTACCTGTAGTGCCAATGTTGGAATAAAGTACTGAACTTTTTGAATTTAAGGTTTTATGATCAAGCATCTTTAGTCTTTGAAATTGATCCCACAATAAGGATTTATCTGATATTATCTTACATGGGATATACTGTTTATGCCTCATTTTTTGTCCAGGTGGGATTGGCAGTGCCGTCTCTGATTCTCTATGCTGTTTAGCATCATGTAATTGTGTTACTGTGTCATTTTTGTGAAGACGCTGCAGTACTGCAATGAGACTCCAGCATGTGTGAACATAGCCCGAATTTGACTGCAGACTTTTGCACAATCAGTGAAGTTGCAGAAGTTGCTTCTATCACTCCTTGTCTGCTCAGGAGTCGGCTGGAGGGGCTGGTCAGAGATGATGAACCACTAGTTAGAAGCTGAGGGTCAATACAAGTTTTGTTGTCCGTCCATTTTCCATTTCCTGTCAGTAGGTCTATTGGTAATAACATTTTACTACAAAGTTATATATCTTGGGGTGATAGTTAAATTTAAATACAATTTTCTCATAATGGAGTGCCCCTTTAAGTCTCCCATTGACTTTAATGGAGTTTGTTACTCAAGTAATGTACTCAAGCATCAGAAAATACTTGACTCAAATAACGAACATTCAAGCGTTTACTCGCTCATCTCTAGTAGGGTCCTTTTACAGGTCTCGCTGATCTACACTATGCCTTCTCCTTATCATTAAAGTACAGTATATATATACTGTATAGATAGTGTATAGATAAGATGGAATCCGGCCATTTACCATAGCTGCCCTTCCTGCACAGGTCATAGAACATGATTTGATTTCCCAGGGGCCAATGTTCCTAGATTCACTGATATTGAGAAACGTGATGGTGTCTCTGTGGTGTTTTGTTTGATCTTGTCCTAATGTTGCATCCTGCACTTCTACCACAGAGGAAAAGTACCTAGTCCTGGACTCCAGCACTCCTTCAGTCCTTCAGTCGGTTGTCGCCAAGGTCCTGAGGGTTGTGACCTGGGGGTTTGAAGTCCATCTTGTCTTGCAGTGAAAACTGGGAGCTCCGTAGACTTTGTCCCTCGGGAAGGAACGCCAGCACTCCTTGGTGATTCAAGAGATCCACCTCTTTGTGCTTGGACCATCCATTACACAGTGGTTTACAAACACATGGCCTTGTCTTGGGTCGCTGTGACAATCTTGTTGACTAATGGCTCTTCAAAGTCTGCGATGTTTCATTCTTTAGATTGGGCTCCACTTTTTTCCTTGTGCTGTTTCTTACATAAAACAGTTCCTATCATGTCCTGATGGTAAAAGGCTGTCAGGCCATGATGGGTGTTGTAGTTTTGAAATCACTAGAGAACTGCTGTTTGGGAAACACTGGAGTGGACTACCTTGTTCCCACTGTCCACCATCCAGACACAGATGACACCACCAGTACACCCCTTGTCTGTGCCTGTAACGCCCGGAGTAGTGGATCCACTGAACTGTCACTAGCGATGGTGGTAACCTCACCAGGGAGCGGAGTCTAAGGGGCCGCTGGTTTTCACCAGAGCCCGCCGCAAGGCGGGATGGACTTGCTGTGGCAGGCGACCCCCAGGTCGCTACCCCTGGCTTGGTTGCTAGTGACAGCAGGCGAGGCGTGGCAGGAGCAGTAGGCAGATGGTAATGCAGGCAGAGGTCTGTAGGCGTGACCGCAGGTGGCAGGCAGAGCACAGGAACAATGGTAAAGCAGCGGACAGGGACCGGGACAGAGGACAGAGACTAGGAACAAGGACTGAGGTCAGGAACAACAGGGAGCTGGGCCAAACGCTATGGGAAGCATGTAGAGGCTCCAACACCTGTAGTGGGGCAGGGCTGGAATTTATAGGAGAGTGTGATGTGCAGCAACCAATTAGGGGCGGACTGCCCCTTTAAATCTGAGACAGCCGGCGCGCGCGCGCGCCCTAGGAGGCGGGGACGCGCGCCGGCCGGCACATCGGGTGACAGGAGCAGGGCGAGGTAAGGCGCCCCCAGGGGCCGAACTAGTAGCAGCACTGGGTCCCTGCACATGGACCCCGGCGGCTGCACGGGACGCCGCCACGGCTGTGACAGTGCCCCAACATTTCCAGTAGCTCAGCAGAAGGAAATTTGGTGCTGTACCACCCATTGTATGTCCTGTCATTAAAAGGGCCACCATTTCCATTGCTAGTAGTCGTGAATGAGAAACCTGAAGTGCTATGGGCTGGCATCATATTGTTTTTAGCAAGTAATCCAGGTTGTGTTTGGGATTTAATGACTATCAAGTTAGAGTATGGAACCTTGTAGAGAGAGTTTCTATCCTGCCTGTACTGTGGAGCGACATATTCCTCCCAGCTGGTGTGATGATGTGGAGGACACACTGCCCCCTGCTGATATGATGATGATGTGGAGGACTAACTGCCCCCTGCTGGTGTGATGATGTGGAGGACAAGCTGCCCCCTGCTGGTGTGATGATGTGGAGGACAAACTGCCCCCTGCTGGTGTGATGATGTGGAGGACACACTGCCCCCTGCTGGTAATGATATGAAGGATACACTGCCCCCTGCTGGTGTGATGATGTGGGGAGGACACACTGCCCCCTGCTGATGTGATGATGTGGAGGCCAAAGTGCCCCCTGCTGGTAATGATATGAAGGATACACTGCCCCTGCTGGTGTGATGATGTGGAGGACATTTTGCCCCGTACTGGTGTAATGATGAGAGGACACACTGCCCTCTGCTGGTGTGATGATGTGGGGAGGACACTTCAACCTTCTGGTGTAATGATGTGGGGAGGACACACTGCCCCTTAAAGGGGTTATCCAGCGCTACAAAAATATGGCCACTTTCTTCCAGAAACAGCCTCACTGTCTCCAGCTTGGGCGGGGTTTTGCTGCTCAGTTCAATTGAAGTGAATGGAGCTTAATTGCAAACCGCACCTGAACTGAAGACAAGAGTCGTGCTGTCTCTGAAAGAAAGTAGCCATGTTTTTGTAGCGCTGGATAACCCCTTTAAAGTTGTGAAGTTGAGTGTTCACATAGTGTAAGACAACGGCCATTCTGTGACCCGGTGTTACTGAAGATCATCCTCACTTCTAATAATCTTCACTTCTGCTGAATACGGATGTGGGTGCACCCTTCTGCGCTCACATACGAATTTACCGCTGCACACAATGGAGCGTGCGGCTGGAGCTGCACGCTGCATTGCGTGAACTGACATGTCTATTCATTGAATAGCGGCCGCAGAAAACTAACATGTCAGTTTTTTGCGTGACCGCTACTATGTGTACACACTCCGGCCGGGATTCCCTCTAGCTGCAGCACAATGTAAGTTAATTATTAATCACGGCCGTGTTGCAAATCGTCAACAACGGCCGTGATTAATACTTAACTTACGTTGTGTGAACATTATAAAAATACGTAAAAATGTTCCAGTATGAAGAACTGAAGGAAAAGCATCACAAATAAGACACTGTGCCATGGGGCTACATATGAATAATCCAAACAAGCTCATGAGAAGAATAATCATATCAGTTGATGTAGAACAACACTTGTGATTACAGTCATACTCCATGGCTTCATGTAGATAAGCCAATGTGAATATAGTCATGTGGGTACATGGGGATAAGCCTGAGGATAGTTCCCAAGGAGCTTATAGAGCATCTTAAGAATCATCATGAGGAAAACATGATGACCAGGAGGTTAATGGCTCTGCAGGGCACGAACCCAAAGGGGGCTGTAATATACATATTGCATTATGGAGAGTGGTCTGAGACCCTCACAGAGACAAAATATCACTTCTTCCAGTCAAAGACAGCCTGGCACTGGCGGCACGGACAGCCTGGCACTGGCGGCACAGACAGCCTGGCACTGGCGGCACAGACAGCCTGGCACTGGCAGCACAGACAGCCTGGCACTGGCAGCACAGACAGCCTGGCACTGGCAGCACAGACAGCCTGGCACTGGCAGCACAGACAGCCTGGCACTGGCAGCACAGACAGCCTGGCACTGGCAGCACAGACAGCCTGGCACTGGCAGCACAGACAGCCTGGCACTGGCAGCACAGACAGCCTGGCACTAACAGCACTGGGGAGACTGGTGGCAACCTGTGAATTTGGGGACATCAGAGACAGGATAATGTGTGAGATCAGTGACAGGATAGTGTGTGGTATCAGTGACAGGATAGTGTGTGGTATCAGAGGGTCTCATCAGTGACAGGATAGTGTGTGGTATCAGAGGGTCTCTCATCAGTGACAGGATAGTGTGTGGTATCAGAGGGTCTCATCAGTGACAGGATAGTGTGTGGTATCAGAGGGTCTCTCATCAGTGACAGGATAGTGTGTGGTATCAGAGGGTCTCTCATCAGTGACAGGATAGTGTGTGGTATCAGTGACAGGATAGTGTGTGGTATCAGAGGGTCTCTCATCAGTGACAGGATAGTGTGTGGTATCAGAGGGTCTCATCAGTGACAGGATAGTGTGTGGTATCAGAGGGTCCTATCAGTGACAGGATAGTGTGTGGTATCAGAGGGTCTCTCATCAGTGACAGGATAGTGTGTGGTATCAGAGGGTCTCTCATCAGTGACAGGACAGTGTGTGGTATCAGAGGGTCTCATCAGTGACAGGATAGTGTGTGGTATCAGTGACAGGATCATGTGTGGTATCAGAGGCTCTCATCAGTGACAGGATAGTGTGTGGTATCAGAGGGTCTCATCAGTGACAGGATAGTGTGTGGTATCAGAGGGTCTCATCAGTGACAGGATAGTGTGTGGTATCAGTGACAGGATAGTGTGTGGTATCAGAGGGTCTCATCAGTGACAGGATAGTGTGTGGTATCAGTGACAGGATCATGTGTGGTATCAGAGGCTCTCTCATCAGTGACAGGATAGTGTGTGGTATCAGTGACAGGATAGTGTGTGGGTTCAGAGTGTCTCATCAGTAACAGGATAGTGTGTGGTATCAGAGGGTCTCTCATCAGTGACAGGATAGTGTGTGGTATCAGAGGGTCTCTCATCAGTGACAGGATAGTGTGTGGTATCAGAGGGTCTCTCATCAGTGACAGGATAGTGTGTGGTATCAGAGGGTCTCATCAGTGACAGGATAGTGTGTGGTATCAGAGGGTCCTATCAGTGACAGGATAGTGTGTGGTATCAGAGGCTCTCTCATCAGTGACAGGATAGTGTGTGGTATCAGAGGGTCTCTCATCAGTGACAGGACAGTGTGTGGTATCAGAGGGTCTCATCAGTGACAGGATAGTGTGTGGTATCAGTGACAGGATCATGTGTGGTATCAGAGGCTCTCATCAGTGACAGGATAGTGTGTGGTATCAGAGGGTCTCATCAGTGACAGGATAGTGTGTGGTATCAGAGGGTCTCATCAGTGACAGGATAGTGTGTGGTATCAGTGACAGGATAGTGTGTGGTATCAGAGGGTCTCATCAGTGACAGGATAGTGTGTGGTATCAGTGACAGGATCATGTGTGGTATCAGAGGCTCTCTCATCAGTGACAGGATAGTGTGTGGTATCAGTGACAGGATAGTGTGTGGGTTCAGAGTGTCTCATCAGTAACAGGATAGTGTGTGGTATCAGAGGGTCTCTCATCAGTGACAGGATAGTGTGTGGTATCAGAGGGTCTCTCATCAGTGACAGGATAGTGTGTGGTATCAGATGGTCTCATCAGTGACAGGATAGTGTGTGGTATCAGAGGGTCTCTCATCAGTGACAGGATAGTGTGTGGTATCAGAGGGTCTCCCATCAGTGACAGGATAGTGTGTGGTATCAGAGGGTCTCATCAGTGACAGGATAGTGTGTGGTATCAGAGGGTCTCCCATCAGTGACAGGATAGTGTGTGGTATCAGAGGGTCTCATCAGTGACAGGATAGTGTGTGGTATCAGAGGGTCTCCCATCAGTGACAGGATAGTGTGTGGTATCAGAGGGTCCCATCAGTGACAGGATAGTGTGTGGTATCAGAGGGTCTCATCAGTGACAGGATAGTGTGGTATCAGAGGGTCCCATCAGTGACAGGATAGTGTGTGGTATCAGAGGGTCTCTCATCAGTGACAGGATAGTGTGTGGTATCAGAGGGTCTCATCAGTGACAGGATAGTGTGTGGTATCAGAGGGTCTCATCAGTGACAGGATAGTGTGTGGTATCAGAGGGTCTCATCAGTGACAGGATAGTGTGTGGTATCAGAGGGTCCCATCGGTGACAGGATAGTGTGTGGTATCAGTGGGTCTCTCATCAGTGAAAGAATACGGAGGGAGGAAGAACTGACATTAGAGAAATGCCATGGCCTGGGGCGCTGTTGCAGGTGTTGTGTGCAGCTGGTGGGCTCTGGTGTTTTGGGGCAACTTTTTACGGTGGCCAGGAGTGGTGATACCTACCCCAGAACACACGGGCACTGGATTTTGGTAAAACCTGTGTGAGGTCCTGAGTCCAGCACTTAAACAGAAGCTTAAACTTTACTGAAAAGATCTTCAGTGCAATACACAATATATAAGGAAAACTGCTCACAGGTGCTAGTGCAAAAATAATACAGTAATACTTTAGAAGTAAACTCTTGAGGTAGATTTAAAAATAGTAGAGAAAAGAGCAGACTTGTTTGCGAGGGTAGTATCGGAGCCGGATAGGAGCCCTTGCCCAATTAGTAACAGGACTCTACAGAGATGAGTGCTGAAAGTTGCTTGAAAGAAGAATCATCCTCATACTCACATATACATATCTATATATCTGACCGCCTTCTGCCTACACAAGTTAGGAGACCACCATGTGAGGTAGTATGAGTCCCAGTGTGGTGTCCCACCACTGGTGTTTTCCTCTTCTCCTATGCACCTGTCAAAAAGTTCTCAGGTTTAGTGGTGGATGAGGTACTTTACGGTTTCTCCACTAAGTGTCAGTGTTTCTTATATGTGTTGTGCACTGGCCACTAGGAGGTGCCCTTTTGTTTCTACCTATCCTCTTCTGCCTTTCTCTTGCACACACTCATCCCCACCACTCACAGGCAGGAGAAGTTACTGGTGGAGGAAGTGCAAGTCAGTCTTACTAAGTTTCTCAGGGAGAGAGTACACAAAGAAAACCGTTCCTGCAGTAGCTAAGCCAGGGCCTGGCTTATGCCAGGACCCCTGTAAGGGACACTAAGTTCAGTTCAGACTAGCTTTCAGTGTGAACAGATGCAGCTAGAAAGACTTCTTCTAAAGCAACTACCACTTATCCTATGCAGTGTTAAGCATAAGTAGGGGAGAGTAGCCACCAAGAAACACCCTAGCCCACGCCAGGAACACATCTACAAAGTGCCGGACAGACTCCTGAAGCAAAAGGAGCTAATCTTAGTAGGACAAAGCTACCATTGTGCAGTGCTGTGCAGGTAACTGGGATACCTCGGACACCTAGCTACACTCAGATAACCACAGCTGGGGCTCTTGCTACCCACCTAGGACGGGTTCTACGATACTTGGGGGCAGAAGGTCGCCAGAGACAGTCTAAACGGGAGTACGAGTATCACTTAACTACTAAGGATATCTACCAAGGTTCGGTAAGAGTACAAGGCTACACTGGGCTTAGGGCTCCTCTGGAAAACTCCTCTCCTCTTTACTTTCTACAAGCACAACTACAACTACTTCACCTCACCAAGTCTCTGTCTCTGGGTGGAGCTCGAACTGAAATTTTACCCAGGTGAACGAGCGCCTGCCAGTAAGGTGCACCAGCTCTTAGCATCTTAGTCTTACTGGGGACGAGTCCCTCTGCCTTTTCTTAGGGTGTGACTTTCCTGACTGAAAGAATCCTTGGTGTAGGCAAGGGTTAGTCCTAGTCTTCCGGTTACCTCACCTCTGAAGCTTAGCACTGCATAGTAGCTGGCTTAGTTTATCATATGAGAAGTAGATGTAGTCCCTTGTCTAGGGCTCTGGCCTAAGCCAGGCCCATTTAGTCACTGCAGCAGAAACTCTGGGCATGGTCTGTCTCCCATACACTGAACTAGACTGTAGACTGACTCATGACAGCAAACCTCTGTCCTATATATGGTCATGTGTCAGGAAGAGAAGAGAACAGAGAGCAAGAGAGTGTAAAGTGTATGCACCTGTGATTGGCTAAACACACATATAGCTAAAACCTTGCTGCAGCTGTACTACAGCTGTGCACATGAGAGAAGTGAGACACCTAGTGTTTGGAGTGAAAACCACAGCTCACAGCTCTTGGTCTGACACCTGACAGAGTTACTTTCTAAGGGGTAGTAAAGTTAGTGACCCCTGTACTGGGACACCACATACTCCCCCACTTAGAAAAAGCCATTCATATAGCTGTGCAGGGCTTCTGAGATGACTAAAGATGAAAGAAGGCAGTGATGCCTTGTTCAGAGTAAAAAGAGGCAAATAGCTCAGAGAAGTCCACACAGTGGTCCAGGTTGCAAACAGTAACAGTAGGTCCCCTGGCTGCAGCATGCTTTAATGCAGTAACTTAAAAAGGAAATGCATCAGGCAGGTTAAGAATATGTATTGATCCTAAGCCACTGAACAAGGCTCTAAAAGTAAATCAGTATCCAAGGTCTAGAACAGAAGACGTTC
The DNA here is from genome assembly GCF_027789765.1 of Dendropsophus ebraccatus. Classification (NCBI taxonomy): domain Eukaryota; kingdom Metazoa; phylum Chordata; class Amphibia; order Anura; family Hylidae; genus Dendropsophus; species Dendropsophus ebraccatus. Next base: position 13,306,687 of record NC_091462.1, on the reverse strand, counting down.
TCTCTGTGTTGTGGCATGTGGAACTAGATAAAGAATCAAGTTTATTGATAGCATTTTCTTCTCCATTACTTATAAATGACTGAGAATGCCCATGGGAGTAAACCCTGCCCCACGACTGTTCCAGCAAAAAATGATGCAAACCTTGGAAGGACTCTTTGAAGTAAAAACAATAGCAGGTGACATAGCATATATTTTACACTGTGCTATAAAGCTTTTTATGTTGTCATACATTCCAGGCCAATAACAGCAGACATAGCACGCCTCCGCTCTCTGCGCCTCTCTGCTCAAAGAATTGACAGGTGTGAACAGAGCCTTAAAGTAGAAGTCCAAAGGATTATAAAATCCTGCAGCCAGCAGGGGCAGGGTGGAAATTGATTAAAAGTACTTACTTACCTCTACCCGTTCACATGGTGAGCGGATGGAGTGGCCACGGGACCCCTGCTGGAAGACATTTTTCCCCGAGCTGTGATGACGTCACAACTAGGGGCAAAATGCCTGTCCAGCTGATGGACTGGCCGCTCAGCCAATCAGTGACTGAAGCAGTGTCCCACCCCAGTCAGCACCGGAGATCCCAGATCCTGGGGGGGCTATGCCTTCAAGATGATACGATTTAAGATCTGTTGATTCTTATCTTCCTCTCTGAAGGTCTGGATTGTTTTTAAGCAAAACAGATATTCACACACATTGATGCTGTCAATGTCTTTTTCTTCATTTGTGATGGGTAAGTAAGCTCTGCTTAGGGCATCTGCAATCAGTAAAGGCCGTATTACAATAAGCCATTATCGCCTTGCTTGGCTGATTACCTGGTGTTTTGGCCGATAATCGGTTAACGCAATAGCGCATGTTTAAAAGCCACAATCGGCTTATCATGGTTTTTCAACATGTTGAAAGATTCTGATTTGTGCAGTGATGGTCCGCTGCAAATCACTCCATGCAATAGAACGAGTGCCAGCAGACTGCCACTGACATCAATGGTCCACCTGAATGCTCTTAAGAATCGTTTGGGCAGCCCTTTGTGCTGCTCTCCACTTACTGTCTGTGCAAGTAATAGCACAAGCAGTGAGCGAGGAATAAGAGGAAAGCGAATGCCAGCCTCACAGGTCGGCGCTCGCTTCATCAGACATTAGTGTAGCTCCAAGGCCTATTTCTGAGGCATTACATTGTACTACCACTGCTTGATCAACATCATAAAAATATTCTGTAAGTACTATGCTAGACAGACACTTGTTCCACAAGACTGGTGCACAGCTAATGTGGTACCAATATTCAAGAGTGATCCTGGAAACTACAGGCCTGTAAGTCTAACATATATAGTGGGTAAAGTATTTGAGAGTTTTGTAAGAGATGTTATACTGGAGTATCTTAATAATAATCTTATAACGCAGCACCAGCATGGGTTTATAAGGCATCGGTCCTGCCAAATTAATCTGATCAGCTTCTATGAGGAGGTCAATTATAGACTGGACCTGGGGGAGGCTGTGGATGTTGTGTATCTGGACTTTTAAAGGCCTTTGATACTGTGCCGCATGAAAAGTTGGTCTACAAAATGAGAATGCTGGGCCTATCTGCTTGGGCAGAGAAATGGCAAATTAAGTTTAATGTGGATAAATGTAAGGTTGTGCACTTTTTTTTGTAATCTGATTTTATTGAAAGAAGAGGGGTGTTTTTACATAATTTTTGTCGCAGAACACACAGCTATCTGGCAGACCGACAGCCTACAAAAGGTACAGTATAAGGTGTGTGGGGACCTTTCACATGCTGATGAACCCCATTTCTGAGGGACAAGAGAGGAGAAGATAAGTAGACAGACTGTGGGAAGAAGTTAAAGTGTCACTGTCGTGAATTTTTTTTTTGCAGAAATCAATAGTCCAGGCGATTTTAAGAAACTTTGTAATTGGATTTATTATCCGAAAAATGCATTTTTATCATGAAAAAGCAGTTTGAAGCTCTCCCCCCTGTCTTCATTGTTCTCCTATGGAGAGAGCTAAAGAAAAGACCAAAACAGGACAACAAAGAGTTAATCTACAAATCCCTCACGGGATATCTCTTCTGACCATCACCAGTGACCTGTCTGAGCTCGGATTACAGCTGCACCCAGCTCCGTGCCTGTAATCCTCTGTTATCTGCTTTCTGCTGCCGGCTAACTCCCTCCTTCCTCCTCCCCCCTCCCCTCTCCCTAGAGCAGACAGGGGACGTCTCCTGCAACAAGTCACAATTTTCAGATTTTTCAGAGTGGATGAAAAAGAGGAAGGAGGGGGGGGACCTGGGAAAAGGCTTTTTACATGCAGATAATGGCAGATTTGGCTAATAAACCCAATTACAAAGTTTCTTAAAATCGCCTGGACTATTGATTTCTGCAAAAAAAAAAAATACGACAGTGACTCTTTAAACGTGAGCCCCCTAGCTATCTGAGGACCATTGAAGGCTTCAGGCCAGGTCTAGTGACTTCATGGCTGCCAAGTTACAGATTATTCAGGAGACTTTCACCTTACATTGGACCTTGTAGCGCATTCAGTAATACTTGTTTCCTGAGGATCTAATGGGAGCCAACCAGTAAACATGTGTCTCTCAGAGTTGAAAGCAGGCAGGTTATGTACCAAAGTGGTTGCACACACAGGTGCTTTTAGTTGAAAAGGGACGGCTGTACCTTGTTCCCCTATGGACAGTGTCCTGCTGGGCTGCTACGGGGTCCCTTGGGTTGATATCACGGTGGGCCGGAGTGGTTTAGTGACCCTCACCGACTACTGGAACTGCCACCCAGAGAAAGGGGAAATGTCCCAAGGATGTGGTATACACTGTGTTGGTGTGGGGTGAAGAATCACAGTCTCTTTACCAGGGCCGGCTCCAGCTTTTTGTGGGCCCTTGGGCGACAGAGCCTCGGCGGGCCCCTTTGAGGAGCAAATCATGGAGAAACAGGTAAGGAAAGATTTGCAGCAAAAGAAACATGCGGCTGCTGCATATCTTTCTCCTCCTGTATCTCCTGATCTCTGTGGTAGTCAGGACTCTGGAGGAGTCAGACCCAGTCACAGGATTATATAATATATATATTATATAAACATGGTCCGATCACGTGACCCGTGACATCATCAAAGGTCCTTCACACTCAAAGGTCCTCTTTCCTACTCGGCTGTAGGGAAGATTTGTGAAGGAAGACAGGTGCCCGGGGACCCCAGTATGTGTATGTGTCGGCGGGCCCCTAACTGTCACATGTGGCCTCTAGGGGCCCAGTCCCCTTTTTTACTACACTTTTTTTTTTAATAACAAAAAAAATGTAGTAACAGACGGGACTGGGCCCCTAGAGGAGCTGTGGGCCCTGGCATTTGCCCTAGTCAGCCGGGTGCTGATGCCGGCCCTGCTCTTTACCATAAATAATCTCATTTTTACTTTGAAATTACTGGTGTGCAGCAGGTAATACAACTTTCCCTTGTCAAGGTACGATACACTTGATGAATCCTTTGATAAAACTCTTGATAAAACACTTGATAAAACACTTGATAAGACACTTGATAAGACACTCGATAATACACTCGGTTGTACACTTGATCATACAGCAACCAGATCTGTGATAGGGATACAGTGAAGAGCACAGTCTTGCTGACTGAGTTGCGTGCTGAGAGATACAAAGAATCAGAGGAGCAGAGGGGAGGATGTTGTGAAGGTCCCAACCCAAGTAGTACTGTGCTCTGCTGGGATGTTGGAGGATGAGGTAGAAGAATACTTAGAAGAGGAGAATACTTGTGCCCGTGTTCTGACCTTTGGGTCTTTGCACCACCTAATGCCCTACCAGTGTCGGGTGAGCCGTCCTATGAGGGTGACACAAGGCCCCAGACCTTGTTACCTGGGATGAGCGGAATGCTGAGGATTTCCTGCTGACAACCACGCTGCAAGATAGAGTTCCTAGGCTCTTAGCAACTTTGTTCTATCCGGATCAGTTCCTAGCTTACTGCTGTCTGTGGTGTGGGTTGAGGTTATCTCTGACTTGTCCTCTCCTGTAAGGGTTTTAACACTGCATAGTGTTGTGTGAAGTAAGCTGAGAAAAAACTGTTAGCTGAGTCTTGTTTTGCTTTCAACCAAGACAGGGATCTAAGACTAGACTGAAGGTAGGGGACCTGGCAGAGGGTCATGGCCCAGAGAGGACCACTGTAGAGAGCTTGCTAGCGTAAGTCCTTCCTCTACAATGTCCAACACAAAATACTTCTACACCTCCTCTACCCATGTGACTTCCTTCCTCAGCGTATCTAAGGTGCGCTGTGAGTGGGTGAAGAGTGCATTAGAAGAAGTAAAGTGAGAGATGATAGGATAGAAGAAGACATTCCCATAGGTTCAAAGATCAATGTGACACACAAATAAACAATAACCCTTTTCATACTACAGCCGTGCATCATCTAAGTACACATACCTATAACAATGACATCTAGTGGCGAAACTTTATCACTACTTTCATCACCACTAACTCACAATAAGTACAGGCTTATACGAAGGGTGTAACCAATAGCAACACCTGTGGTGGGACACCACAAGTTTTTTTCCATTCACTGTATAGCAGTGGCGAACCATAACTACAGCTCAACTGGCATTAAAGGGCAACTCCGGTGCTGATTATAAAGAACTGAAGCTCCAGTTGGTGTCTTCATTTTTTCTTCACTTGCTAGTTTGGGTTTTCCCATGATGCACTTTGTCTCCTGTCATGTGTAACAGACTCTGTAGAACTGTTAGATGGCTCACAGCTTGCTCAGCCAATCAGAGCTGAGCAACCTGAGTCATCTGACATGATGATGTCATCTAATGATGTCATTGTCACAAAATGGCTGCCACAGAAAAGCCTGGGGTCAACAGTCATTAGGTAAGAATGAGTTTACTCCACTTCCTGGTGGGGGGTTGAGGGGGGAAAAGATAGGGAAGGGGGGCAGATAGGTGATTGAAGCAAATTACAAAGTTATATAACTTTGTAATGTGTTTCAATTACTGGGAAATAGCTTGTCACCGGACTTGTCCTTTAACTTAAAAAGGGACCAACAGCTGATTGGCAGGGATTCCAGATGTCAACATCCTGACGATCAGTGACTGATGAGGTACCCCGTGAAGTCAGCGCCACGGAGCAGAAGACTTCAGCTTTCGGACAACCCCTTTAACTCCAACATAGATATAGGCTTAGCCTATAGAAAATGGTCACGTTGGAAAGTTTTGTCTTACCTGCAGCCCTATTAAAAACAGATCTTCAAAAGACATTGGTTAGATACTAAAATTCCACCACCGCTAAGGCGCATACTAATTTATTATTGAGTTCAATGTATATGGAGTATGCAGTAAGCTCCTATGCTCCCCCTAGTGGTAGCTTCATAAATAACAATTTTATGTAAAGCTGAAATAATGGAAAATCTGAGCTGCGGAGAAGAGTTAACACTGAATAATGTGAGGTATACAATGCCTGTTATATACAGTCACGCTCCTCAGACACATCAGTGTGTTTAAACTCAATAATTTATTATCAATATAATGTAAATGCAGTAACAGTCAATTCCAACATCAATCAATCATAATAAGCAAGATACATTCAATCCCGGGCACTACCGCCTGCAGCAGCCCAGGAGCACGGTCTAGGACGGAAGCCACAGAGGTCGGACAAACATAACCCAATGGCCTCCATTCTGCAAGCAGCTAAAAAAAATTGTAACACCTCCCCCAGTTTGGTTTTGGATGGCAAATCATGTTAATCTTCAGGATATGAATTTGAATTGGCATTGCCATCACCCTTGGATGATGCCATGTGTGTCAGCCTGGGATCAGGATTACAACCTTGGCCATCAATACTGTAGTCTTAAAAAATCCTTTTGATGAAAATCCAACGTGAAGAAGACATCTTTGAGAGGTCTTCTATATTGTTAGAAATGATTGAATATAAAGTTCTAACTTGAGGAAGGCTCAAGCAAATACTGGAGGGGAGTAGGGGATAATGGTCTTCAAGATGCAGGACCCTGGAGATGGTGTTTAGAAGAGAGACCCAATTCTTGTGCCATGATTGTCTAAGGAAAGTCAACTGGAAAAGTTTAAAGAAACACCAACACTCTGCTATGCTAATCCAGGCCCAGAGTGGGCGGAGCATAACAGGGATTTTCTCTTTGGTCGTGTTAGAACCACTTTGTCAAGCCCCGCCCCCTCAGGCCCTGAACTAGGCAGGATACAATGTATCATATGAGTCTGGAGTGTTCCTTTGATAATCTTGTGGTACCAAATATTTAGTTTCAGAAGAAATAACCTATGGTCCAGCACCAGACAATCCAAGAGCATTGTAGAATACGACATCTCCATCACATTAAAGTGTCCTCCTGATAATGGGAGCCTTACCCTGGGATACCCATGCCACCTAGTGCTACGTAGGATGCAACACTACACAGCAACATCTAAGAGGAGGAGGAGGAGGATGTCACCATGATGGCATCAGGAACACAGTTTAGGAAATAAATAATATTCCGTGAGCTTCATACATTACACAGCAGATCCTGTAAGCGCGGAACGGAAAAAAAAAACTTCCCGATCCCACCGGGAATCATCCACAATGGGTGAGGGGGAAATTAACACTGTCAATCTCCTATGGAAACAACGGCTTGGTCCTCCGTCAAGGTCTCAAGCAAACACTCCCTGCAAATCTTGAAAATCCCTGAGAAGGATTCAGAAGATCGAACTGGGGCTGAGGTGGCACAATGTCACATCTTCAGCAGGAAGACAGAATTTTTGTAGAAAAGTGGATGTTTTTGATTTTTTTTTTCTTATATATGTATCCTTTTTGCAGAAATAAAATTCACCTTGATAAGCAAAGATCCAGTCTGTTGTGCATGGAAGTGGTGAAGGATTCTCCTCTTATTCCAGATCTGGATTCACTAGTATAAAAAGAGTTCAAGAGTTCTCCCGAAGGTTTGAGCCTACTGGCAGTAATCTCCAGTCTACGGCATCGGTCAAATCCTCTTGTATTATTCTCATGTGTTGTGCCGGTCACGTTACGTCATCTAGGAAGTGTTCATATTAAATTATGTAAGTGACCATCAATGAAGGAAGGTGTCCTGGAATACCACCACAGAGGGGCGTAGTTTGGTCACCTGGCCCAGCTGCTGAACTGACTGTCCTGGCTTGTAACGGACTTGACGCTGCAGCGCTTCTTGACAATCATGTTGATGTAGGCTCTCATGATCTTGGTGATCTCTCCCACCTAGAAGAATAAGCACATGACAATAAGTTACTAAAATGTATAGTTAAGAAAAAAAAGCAAAACTAACAGTGGGTTGTACTATACTATTACTAAAACATGCTAGACTATAATGCTTCTCCCAGGAGAAGGTTGGAAAACCGCTCATTTTCTGTAACAATTGGGGTCCCAGAGGTTGGACCACCACCTAAGTTACTTTTATGACACCATCCATGAAGAGACTAACCTGGGTTGTTTCAAAAAACATTTCTCGGTCATCTACTGTAATCTTGAAGGTGTTGGGCTGAGGAGCACCGAAGAAAATGATGTGCTCATACTGAAAGGTCTCCAGAGGCTTGGGTTCTCCACGCTTATAAACCGACACATTTTCTGCACTGACCCCGAGCCACAAATCATTAGGAAAACCTCCTTCTTTATACTGTAGAACAAGGAAAACTGGATATTTATGACTAATAAAACACAAGGAACACAGTTACCCAGATGTATATAGAAGCAGTATTATAGTAGTTATATTCCTGTATATAGGAGCAGTATTATAGTAGTTATATTCCTGTATATAGGAGCAGTATTATAGTAGTTATATTCTTGTATATAGGAGCAGTAATATAGTAGTTATATTCTTGTATATAGGGGGCAGTATTATAGGAGTTATATTCCTGTATATAGGAGCAGTATTATAGTAGTTATATTCTTGTATATAGGAGCAGTAATATAGTAGTTATATTCCTGTATATAGGAGCAGTCAGTATTATAGTAGTTATATTCTTGTATATTGGAGCAGTATTATAGTAGTTATATTCCTGTATATAGGAGCAGTCAGTATTATAGTAGTTATATTCTTGTATATTGGAGCAGTATTATAGTAGTTATATTCCTGTATATAGGAGCAGTATTATAGTAGTTATATTCCTGTATATAGGAGCAGTATTATAGTAGTTATATTCTTGTATATAGGAGCAGTAATATAGTAGTTATATTCTTGTATATAGGAGGAGTATTATATACAAGAATATAACTACTATAATACTCCTCCTATATACAAGAATATAACTACTATAGGAGCAGTATTATAGTAGTTATATTCCTGTATATAGGGGGCAGTATTATAGTAGTTATATTCTTGTATATAGGAGCAGTATTATAGTAGTTATATTCTTGTATATAGGAGCAGTATTATAGTAGGTATATTCTTGTATATAGGAGCAGTAATATAGTAGTTATATTCTTGTATATAGGGGGCAGTATTATAGTAGTTATATCCCTGTATATAGCAGTATTATAGTAGTTATATTCCTGTATATAGGAGCAGTATTATAGTATATTCTTGTATATAGGGGGCAGTAATATAGTAGTTATATTCTTGTATATAGGGGGCAGTATTATAGTAGTTATATTCCTGTATATAGGAGCAGTAATATAGTAGTTCTATTCTTGTATATAGGGGGCAGTATTATACTAGTATAAGCAAGAAGGCAGCAATGAGGGGGAAGACAAGCAGGTACAGATGTTTGCCTGTGACAGCTTTCGCTGCAATGGTTGGCGAGTGCTGGCTTTTTTTTTTGTTTTGTTTATATCAATTTTAGGACCTTTTCTTTTGCTGGTGCATCCCAGTGATTATTATATACCTTCTCCAGTAAATCCAGTGTACAAACCCACTACCTTGTATTAGTTTTAAAAGAGCATTGCTGGCTTCTATTTTCTTATGCTGGATTATAGTAGCTCATACCTCAACATCAAATAGAGTGGATCCATATCCCGGCCACTCCGTAACAATGGCCATATAATTCACCATAGCTTGGTGCTGGGACATTCCGTGAAGACGACTCCATTTCTCCGCTATACTTGTGCGAGCTGCGGAGAGTTCCTCTTTCACCCACATCTCCATCATCTGTTCTTCCTCCATCTTTTGTTTCTTCATGGAGCCCACTTTGAAGCCCCGTTTTAGGGTTCCCTCTAGGAAGCTGGTTCTCCTCCTCTCCAGGGTCTGACCGGAGGAGCTGCTGGTTTTGGTGGCTTGAAGAATCTTGTTCTTTAGCCGCTGAACAGGATAAACCATTTCCAGGGACCATGAGACTTTGGAAATATCTCCATGTTGATACTGAAGCCTTAAGGCCGCCAAGTGCTGTAAAGTGTCTTCAGGGGCCGGGAAGTGGCCGCTTGTAAGACTTTCATGGGCCTGGAAAAATTTGGAACAATCAGACACATTGCAGAAGAACATATGGAAACATGTGTAATTGTCCATATTTTCTAAGTTATAAAACTAATCCAGATTACCTTGACCTTATAAAATATATGTAATGAAAAAAATCTATATTTTCCCTGGGCTATCAGTACTTCACATTATAATAGGCCCTAATTCTGCATCATCATGTCTAGTATGACGTTATGAGTTGTCATAGGGGCACTTTTTCCATCAATGTCCATGTCCTAACTGGTACGACTATAAGGGAATGTCAGTAACCCTATGACAAAACTGAAAAGAGCCCAGAGCACAGAAAGGAAGTGTTGTCATGTGGACCCAGAATACGATACAAGGGTTCAGGTATCAGGGCCTGTCACATACAGAATACGGTTTTGACAACCCCACTAGTCGCGGCTTCTTTGCCCTTATTTCGATAGTGGGTGTGTGTGGGTGTCTGTGCTCTATATTCCCTGCAGTCTGTGCCAAACTAAAGTAGTATCGACATTTGCTGCCAAATCGATTTGGCATAAACCTTCGTAAGCGAGCCTGGTAGTCACCAGAGTTTCATGTTTATTATGGCAAATGTTCAGGGTGCAAAGTAGTGAAGAAATTGTCCCGAATGCAAATATACCTTGTTTTTCATCACTTCAAATATCTTTTTTTTCCAAAGATTACAACTTATCAGCTGTCTGGAGGGCTGTGACTTTTGGGAATATTAGTGATGACAAGAATGTGGGTTAAATAGTCCCCTGTGTGAGGGGATTGGCGGCCTAGCATGTGCACTGCGCCTATCCTGTGGATAGATGAGAAGTTGTATTCTTGATATAACCCTATTACCGCTATGTCTGTACTGGGGAATCTGTTAAGGCCCTATTACATGAAACGATTATCGGCCGTATTGGGCAGATATCGGCCGTTACTACCGATAATCGTCTTGTGTAATAGAAGACAACGATCAGCTGACATTAACGACGTCGGGTGATCGTTGCTGCCGTTTGTTTTTCAGTGTTGAAAAACAAGCGACTGATATAGCAGCGATCTGCTGACGTCAGTCCGTGGAATAGAAGCAGCGGCAGCAGATTCCTGCTATCTGCTATGTGCTCCCCGGATTATCAAGCAATTATCCGGGCAGCTCCCGGCGGCCCCCCCTGCACTCACCCGCTCACTACCGCCGTGTGTAATAGTGAGGAGTGAGGAGCAGGTGAGCGCTGACAGTGCTCCTTCCAGTCGCCCCGTGTAATAGGGGCTTTACTTAGAAAAAGTAAACTCTAAAATATATCTTATCAGAGAAAATGTCACTATACAGGCCTATCACCTTTCAAGCTGAGCTCAGGACGGGTAACTACAGAGAAAACTGCCATATAAAAATATAAAATAGTCAGGAATAGCTTTTCTAGAAGAGTTCCATGAAACTGTTGCCACCTCTGTCCATGTCAGGAACTGTCCAGAGCTGCAGCAAATCCCCATAGAAAACCTCTCCTGCTCTGGACAGTTCCTGACATGGACAGTGGTGGCAGCAGAGAGCATTGTGTCAGACTGAAAAGAATAACACCACTTCCTGCAGGGCATACAGCAGCTGATAAGTATGTTTTTCAGTAGAATTCACAAATCTGTATACCTGTCAATTTAAAAATAAAAAAACTCTGGAATACCCCTTTTAGTACTGTATATTCCTCCCAGCATTTCAGATGTAATAATTGACTCTTGGAAATGAAGATGAAGACATAATCATTTCTTGGAAAGTTACTTGTCATCTATTCCAGGTTATGGGAGGAGTTAGTGATCGCTATACAATCTTCTCACCCATTAAGATGAAAGACTCTCTAAACTTCTATTGTGCAGACTATGTGTTAAATATAACAGACCTGCTCAAACATGAAGGCAAACTCGACGCCCTCCTTGGGAACACTCTGCACATCCAGGAAGCAATAGAGCTTGAAATACAACGTCCACTGACCCGATTCTTCCTCCTCCTCTCCTGTGCCGGCAAGTCTGAGAAATAAGGGAAGAGAACCCACACCCGATCAATACACAAAAATAGGAGATGTGAGGGTCTTAAAGGGACAGATCAGGGGAACGCCATTTATGGTCTATTATGTCCCAACAGATGAATGAAGGAATAAAACTAAACTAACTACAACAGCTATACAAAATGCAGCAAAATCCAACCTCTCAAATTTTGCAAGGACGTCCGCCACGATAACCCGACTCTCCACAGCTCGGTCTGTGTGATTGTTGCGTTCAAAGAGAGCAAACATGTTCCGGCTGTCATCCATAGACAAGCCACGGATTAATTTCTCCACCACCTGCAATGATATAAATCACCACAATGATCACTTAGATTCTACAGGGACAAATCAGTATTTAATATGGTGTTAAACAGGAGCTGTATACATCTATAGGCAATGCGCTCCCCCTAGTGGTCCCTGCAGACATGTTCAATTTTATCATTTATGTCTGCAGGAAATTTGGAGCTCTGTATCTGAAAAACTAGCTGCTTTAAGAATCAGCACAGTACATTGAACCTTGAGCACAGTACATTGAACCTTGGGATCCAGATGAGTAATGCCTTGTTATTATGGTTTTCTGCACCCTTTTACAAAATCACTGTCACTGTCTTTTTTTTTGCAGAAATCAATAATGCAGGCGATTTAAAAAAAAAAAAATTGTAATTGGGTTTATTAGGCTAATATGCCATTATCTGCATTTAAAAAGACATTTCCCTGGTCCCCCCCCCCCTCTCATTCACTGCTCATTATCAGAAAATCACGTCTTGTTGCATCAGACGTGCCCTGTGTAATCTATGGAGAGGGGAGGGGGGAGGAGGGAGATTAGGCAGCAGAAAGCAGAGAACAAAGGATTACACAGTGGGACCTGTGTGAGAGCCTCTATTCAGAGGTCAGAGAGGTCAGTGCTGACTTCAGAGGCGATAGCCCAGTGATGTAGCTGTAAATTAACTCTTTGTTGTCCTGTTTTGGTGCCTCATATCCCTCCACCCCTCCCCTCTCCATTGAGAACAATGAAGACAGGGGGAGAGCATAAAACTGCTTTCTCATGATAAAAATGCATTTTTTGACTAATAAACCCAAATAACAAAGTTTCTTAAAATCACCTGAACTATTGATTTCTGCCAAAATAAATTACACAACAGGTACACTTTAAGAAAAGTTTGTGTGGGATCAGACCACACAGACTAACCTTCACCCCCCAAACACACATCAATGAGCATTGGGCCTCCCATGACCCAGTCATCCTTCCATGGTCGGTACTAACCACTACATACCGGCCGCTCTGGAGATGATCTGACCCCGGCGTATACACATCACTATTCAGCCCTGGTGACAGCCACTCAGATCCATTTTTCCTTCTTCCAACATCAAGTTCAAGAACTGACCAGTCACTTACTGCCTGATATCTCCTCCCTCTATAGACATCTGAACATGAACAAGCAGCTGGTGGGATCACCTAGTCCAATCTTTGCTCCTTGACCTGTAGCTGCCCCTCCACCTGGGAACATCTGTCCTATGACTATGTGATGTATGCCTGTAACGTGTAGTCACACTAACCTCTCCAGCCGTGGTATGAGAATTAATACTGATCTGACAGGAGCCTCCGCCATGACAGTAGACCGATGTGTTCATGTTGCTGCGGGTGAGCAGAGCCGAGATCTCTTCTTGCGATGGAACCAGCTCTCTGCATTTCGTCTTCTTCAGGGCGTCAGCAATAAAATGAGCAAATTGTTCAACCTCAGAGCCAGGGAAGTTGTCCCGCACCCTGAAGAGAAGAACAAAGTCACAAGGATCAGTCAAGGAAACATTATATATATATTATATATATATATATATATATCTATATATTATATATATATATATATATATATATATATATATATATATATATATATATATTATATATATATATATATATATATATATATATATATATATATATATATATATATAAAAAAAAAAAAGTTTGCAATTCTATCTATATCCATATACAAAAAAAAATATTTCAAATCAACTGGTGCCAGAAAGTGTCAGAGATTTGTAATTTACTTTCTTTTAAAATCTCAAATCTTCCAGTACTTATCAGCTGCTGTATGTCCTGCAGGAAGTGGTTTATTCTTTCCATCTGACACAGTGCTCTCTGCTGCCACCTCTGTCCATGTCAGGAACTGTCCAGAGCAGTAGCAAATCCCCATAGAAAACCTCTCCTGCTCTTTAGACTGGAAAGAATACACCACTTCTTGCAGTACATTCAGCAGCTGATATATTTTTTTTAAGTCTTCCAGTTCTTAATAGAAGTAAATTACAAATCTCTGGCGCTTTCTGGCATCAGTTGATTTGAAACATTTTTTTTTAACAATCCCTATAACAGCAGCATCTAAGTGGGGGTCTCCTAGCAGAAAGACCCCCTATGATCAGCATCTCAGAGATTGACCTGACTGTTTTTGAGAAAGTTAATAGGTCACATGCAGAGTTGACAAAACATAGAAATAACAGGTACACCAAATACCAATATGCATAGGGCCAAATGTTACCTCTTAAGGTGGAATTTAAGGTAGCGCAGGATCTCCCGTCCAGGTAGGAAGGTGCAGCTCATACAGGTGAGTAGCTGCCAGTGGCGCAGGTTGGCAGCGCTGTTGGGTTGCGGGACGTGATTGGTCTGTTTGATCAGCTGACAATATACTTCATCTCTTAAGGGTTTGAGGTCTTGGCAGGTCTGCAGGATGCCCTGGATTATAGGGACCGGATCAGGGACGGTCTCAATCTCCTGGAGGGAGTTGAAGATCCTCACCGCCTCGTCCTGCAGCGTGGTGTAACCTTTCTCCTTTTGCACTATAGGAGAGATAGAGGTACACTTAGAAGGTGCATTAGTCGTATCAGGACAATGTGCTCTGAATCTATGCGGTAACTATAGGACCTGTCAGCTCTCCATCTCTAGGATATGTATACTACAACTGCGAGCCCAGTGACTCCACTGCCCTTATGCATAGTGCCTATGATCTGCAGCGATTAGACAGCCTGTATATTGGGGAATGGTTACAAGATGCTATCAATGTATTTATACAACAGAGGAACGGCAGAACACAAGGTTCTAAGAAAAGATTATACAGAATGTTATCTTATAGGGACTGTATCCTATTGTGTCCCCATATGTGACCTTAGTGGCAGGCAGGGCACCCCACACATTATAGAGAAGCAGCGGAGGATCAGGAGGAGACTTACAATTGAGGTTGATGTCCCCATAAGGCAGTGGTAGAAGTGGCGAGTGCAAAGCATGCTGGGTGTATCTTAAGATGGGGTTCCTCCTGTACGTCTGCTCCACAGCTTCAGCGTTCAGGCTGTTCTCCTGGTAGGAAAGGAATAGGACAATGAACAACTGGTATTATTTGGAGGAAAAGATTAGGATGGTGGTGAAAGAAGGAAGCTCGGCATGGGTATAGCTAGTATTTAAAAGGGTTGTCCACTTTTAACCCATATCGATAAAAATATGGCATATGCATATAATAGACCAGAGAAGCAGACAATGCGCTATATCTCATGGTGCATCACTGATTATGTAGTCAATTAATGGAGTAATTCCAGCTGCTCTGAGTCCCCTCAGTCCATAGAAATCCTTCTGCCATGCAAAAAATTTATCAGCAGTCAACTCTGGCTGCAGCATCACTATTGACCACAGGGTGGCACTAAAACACCAGTTACAGTACATATTTAGGCTGGGTTCACACTATGTAACTGTGCGGCTGTATTTTTTATGCGTCTGTAAATGTGCGGATGAAACTACGGCCGTGGGAAAAAATAGACATGCGGCTGAAAACATACGGTCATTTACTTGGAAATCTGGTTCAACTAAAAATAACAAATAAAATCTTAAGAAAGTGATGCAAACACCTCTGGATGCATCTGGGAAAGCAGGGAAACAGTTTACATGAATCGCTATTACCGGGGTTTGCGATCCTCTGCAGTATGCCGAATGCCGATGCCTCTCATGTTTAATATATAGAATTAATAAAACACATTTTCTTTGTAATAAAGTCCCTTTCGTTGTTCAATAATTTAATTCTAACGAATCCATCATTTTGCAATTAAATATACTGTTAAAATAAATATATATATAAATAAATGTATATTTATATATATATTTATTTTTTGACAGTATATTTAATTGCACAATGATGGATTCGTTAGAATTAAATTATTGAACATCGAAACTGATTTTATTTCAACGAAAATGTGTTTTATTAATTAAATATTTATTAGTACAGGAAGCTCCATAAGCCCTTAATTCATATTGCCGGCAATAGAGCTTTCTGTACTAATCAGCACTTTACTTTAATTAAAACATCAAATGTTTCTTCTAATTATGTTATCACAATAGCATTATTAGAAGAAACATTTAGAATTATATGTGCGCTCAGCTGATTGGCTGATCGGCTGAGCGCACATATAATGAGCCGGTCCGCAGCACAGTGACTTCATTGTGCTGCGGACCAGCGAAGAGGACACATCGGGGTGAGTATAGAGCTCTCCCCACCCCCTCCCCAGCACTGCACCCCTCCCAGCAAGGAAGGGGGGGGTCACTTAACCCCTTCCTTGCTGGGATGGGTGCAGTCTGACATCAGTCTGGCCCCCAAGGGGTTAAGGGGGATGCAATACATCCTCCCTTAACCCCTTGGGGGCCAGACTGTAAGCAGCGATCTGTAAAGATGCTGCATACTGTAAGGAGCACAACACCGCTCACAATGATGGGTGTTGTGCTCCTGTTTGTGTGTTTTTTGTGTGTTTCTCCCTTTTTGTTTTTCAGATATCGGTATCCTGGGGATTACGTCGGATTCCGTGGACTACGTCGATGACCAGCGGTTGTTTGTTGTTTTTTTTTATAAAATGGTCAATGAGGGGTGTGGGGGTGTTTTTATTTGAATAAAAATTTATTTTAACTTGTGTCTTCTCTTTATTTCTTTACTTTATAGACTTAGTAGTGGAAGACGGAATCCATTACTAAGTTGGGGCCTAGTGTTAGCCGGTATAAAATGGCTAACACTAACCCCCCATTATTACCCCAGTACCCAATGCCACCAGGGGTACTGGGAAGAGCCGGGTGCCAGTGGTCCCGGAGCGTCAAAATTGGCGCTCCTGGACCGGGCGGCAGCAGGCTGGTAAGATTTAGGCTGGGGAGGGCCTAAACCAATGGCTCTTCCCACCCTGGTGTTACCAGGCTGCTGTCGTTTGGTTTTAACCCGGCTGGTTATAAAAATAGGGGGGACCCTATGCGTTTTTTTTTTTTAAATAAATAAATAATTAAAAAAACGCATAGGGTCCCCCCTATTTTTATAACCAGCCGGGTTAAAAACCAAACGACAGCAGCCTGGTAACACCAGGGTGGGAAGAGCCATTGGTTTAGGCCCTCCCCAGCCTAAATCTTACCAGCCTGCTGCCGCCCGGTCCAGGAGCACCAATTTTGACGCTCCGGGACCACTGGCACCCGGCTCTTCCCAGTACCCCTGGTGGCATTGGGTACTGGGGTAATAATGGGGGGTTAGTGTTAGCCATTTTATACCGGCTAACACTAGGCCCCGACTTAGTAATGGATTCCGTCTATTAGACGGCTTCCACTACTAAGTCTATAAAGTAAAGAAATAAAGACAAGACACAAGTTAAAAAAAATTTTTATTCAAATAAAAACATCCCCACACCCCTCATTGACCATTTTATTAAAAAAACAACAACAAACAACCGCTGGTCATCGACGTAGTCCACGGAATCAGACGTAATCCCCAGGATACCGATATCTAAAAAACAAAAAGGGAGAAACACACAAAAAACACACAAACAGGAGCACAACACCCATCATTGTGAGCGGTGTTGTGCACCTTACAGTATGCAGCATCTTTACAGATCGCTGCTTACAGTCTGGCCCCCAAGGGGTTAAGGGAGGATGTATTGTATCCCCCTTAACCCCTTGGGGGCCAGACTGATGTCAGACTGCACCCATCCCAGCAAGGAAGGGGTTAAGTGACCCCCCTTCCTTGCTGGGAGGGGTGCAGTGCAGGGGAGGGGGTGGGGAGAGCTGTATACTCACCCCGATGTGTCCTCTTCGCTGGTCCGCAGCACAATGAAGTCACTGTACTGCGGACCGGCTCTTTATATGTGCGCTCAGCCGATCAGCCAATCAGCTGAGCGCACATATAATTCTAAATGTTTCTTCTAATAATGCTATTGTGATAACATAATTAGAAGAAACATTTGATGTTTTCATTAAAGTAAAGTGATGATTAGTACAGAATGCTCTATTACCGGCAATATGAATTAACGGCTTATGGAGCTTCCTGTACTAATTAATATTTAATTAAGAAAACACATTTTTGTTGAAATAGAATTAAATTATTGAACAACGAAACTGATTTTAACGAATCCATCATTGTGCAATTAAATATACTGTCAAAAAATAAATATATATATATATATATATATATATATAAATATACATTTATTTATATATTTATTTATTTTAACAGTATATTTAATTGCACAATGATGGATTAGTTAGAATTAAATTATTGAACAACGAAAGGGACTTTATTACAAAGAAAATGTGTTTTATTAATTTAATATATTAACTATTAGAGGCATCGGCATTCGGCATCATTGCCGGCTATTTTTGAAGTACTCCGTACGGACCGCCTGTCAATCCACGGCCGCATGTCCAGCCGCAAACAATAGTCTTGTTCATTTTTTACGGGTCCGTTTACGATAGGGCCGTAGATTCATACATAGTGTGCACTGTGCAGCCGTATTAAAAAAGCTGGGTAATGTTGAAAATATATTACCTGTACTGATTCTAAGTTACATCCTTTATTATACTCTAGAGCTGCACTCACTATTCTGCTGGTGGAGTCACTGTGTACATACATTACATTACTGATCCTGAGTTACATCTTTTATTATACTCCAGAGCTGCACTCACTATTCTGCTGATGGAGTCACTGTGTACATACATTACATTACTGATCCTGAGTTACATCCTATATTATACTCCAGAGCTGCACTCACTGTTCTACTGGTGGAGTCACTGTGTACATACATTACATTAGTGATCCGGAGTTACATCCTGTATTATACTCCAGAGCTGCACTCACTATTCTGCTGGTGGGGTCACTGTGTAGATACATTACTGATCCTGTTCTGATTCTGAGTTACAAAACTTACATCCGGTATTATACTCCAGAGCTGCACTCACTGTGTACATACATTACATTACATTACTGATCCTGTACTGATCTTGAGTTACATCCCGTATTACACTCCGGAGCTGCACTCACTATTCTGCTGGTGGGGTCACTGTGTACATACATTACTGATCCTGTACTGATCCTGAGTTACATACTGTATTATACTCCAGAGCTGCACTCCCTATTCTGCTGGTAAGATCACTGTGTAGATACATTACTGATCCTGAGTTACATGCTGCATTATACTCCGGAGCTGCACTCACTATGCCCTCTGGTAATTTGATTTATTACACTTACTTTGATGTCCCGGATGAGTTGCTGAGTTGGGGTCTCTATGGGGGCTTTGCTGTCGATCACTCCCTGGATGGCGTTGGCCCACCTCATGGCCTCATTGAGCAGCTTTGTATACAATCGATAGGAATGTTTCCTCCCATACACGACAATATTCCAATATCCTACAGACAAGAAGCATGCTGATGAGTGAGCGGGTGCAGGGAGGACAATGGCGGACGCTCCCTGCTCCCGCCTGGTTACTGCACCTGTTTCCGTGTGCGTCTTCTCGTCCGGCTGCACCACAGAGCACAGGCTGTTCAGCACCAGGGTGCCCAGTTTGGACGCCATTCGCTCGGAGGACTTGTAGTAATCTAAAGCGTTTCGGGTCAGCACAAACCAGCGACGTTTTAATTTGAGCGACGCCATTTTGTTGCTGTTCTGGACTTCTTTATGGAGCCAACCTGGGAGATCAGGAATACAGGGAATGAACAAGGCAAAGTATGGGGATCAGGAATCTCAGAGCACATTATAGTTTATTTACCATGTATACGTATAGTCACTTTCTGTGTCCCTATGGCAACACTTCTTGACACAGTGTTTTGGTAGATCAGTGTTGTTATAAGGACACCTGCCTTTTTATTATCCTACACAGTTACTTAAGAGGCTGAGTGTTTATAGCAGCCTTTGGCTGTCCAGGCATGATGGGAGTTGTAGTTTTGCAACAGCTGGAGAGCCAAGGTTCCCTTACCTAGGTCTATATTATAAAACTAAGCTAAACAGAGCAGGAAGTGTTGTCATGGGGACACAGCCACTTTACCTCTCACAAGGAACTCCTGTCCGTCCACCTTGGCCTCTCCTCGCGGCTTCTGCAGCAGTGAGATCCAGTGATGCATCTCCTCCGGGATGTCCGTGTTGCAGTGGATCACCCGGTTAGCAGTGATTATTACAAAGGAATTTGGTCTGTAATAAAAAAACATCACAGGTGAACGGGGCAAAGGCGGCAATATCTGCATACTGTGGGTTAGAGGTTAGTGACGGGACAGTATGCAGTATCTATGGTCAAAAATAGATATTTCCACTGGCCATGATGATCTTGGGTGATAAAGGGTTAAAATTTATAGGAAGTTCAGGGGTTAATATAAAGTGAAGGGATTAAAGGGGTTATGCAGCAAAAAAAAAATTATTTCAAATCAACTGGTCTCAGAAAGTGCCAGAGATTTGTAGTTTACTTCTATTAAGTACTGGAAAACTGGAGATTTTGTTTTATCAGCTGCTGTATGTCCTGCAGGAGGTGGTGTATTGTCTCCAGTTTGACACAGTGCTCTCTGCTGCCACCTCTGTCCATGTCAGGAACTTCCAGAGCAGGAGAGGTTTTCTATGGGGATTTGCTGCTGCTCTGGACAGTTCCTGACATGGACAGAGGTGGCAGCAGAGAGCACTGTGTCAGACTGGAAATAATACACCACTTCCTGCAGGACATACAGCAGCTGAAAAGTACTGGAAGACTGGAGAGAATACACCACTTACTATAGGACATACAGCAGCTGAAAAGTACTGGAAGACTGGAGAGAATACACCACTTACTGCAGGACATACAGCAGCTGGAAGTACTGGAAGACTGGAGATTTTTTTTTTTTTTAATAGAAATAAATTACAAATCTCCAACACTTTTTGAAACCAGTTTTGAAAGATTTAAGATAATTTTTTTTACTGGAGTTCCCCTTTAAGGTTGAAGTGTATTTACTGCAGGTGCTGGGCTGCAAGTGTCAGTATCTGAGGTAAATCCAATCCCATCCAATTAGCCTCCTAAATGTCACAGGCAATAATGACTATACAATCTAGTCACTTAAAATAATACTGGGTCCCTCCATCGACTATAGGGTGCCATTGAGATGACATGGCTAGTGTAGGAGTTTAGTTTCCAGGAAATCTATCTTTCAAAAACAGTGCCTCACCGGTCTACAGGCTACAAGTGGTATTGCGGTTCAGCCCCATTAGAGAGAACAGCTCAGCTGCTATACCAGATGTAGCCTATATACAAGTGTGGCGCTGTTTCTGGAGGGAAGCAGGGACCTTCCTATCCATGTGTAATGGAAGATAAAGGAGCACTCCTCACCTATCAGGACAGTCCGAGGCGCAGACAGAATCAATCAGCCCCACATCCAGGGTTCCCTGTGGGAGAGAGAAGAGATGGTCAGGATGGAGGAGATGAGGGCTGACGACTGGGAGAACAGCAGCCGCTCTGCAGGAGACTTAGAGGAATCAGAGCTCCTGGGAACGTGGGTGACTCACGCAGACACTCACCACAGCATTCTTGGGGTTGGCTTGTTCATCCCTCATATCTCGCAGCTGTTGGGAGGTCGCACTGTGAACTCTGCTCAGGACATTGAACCAGCCGCTGCCAGGAGAGAGGACAGAGGGGAGTTAGTCACCGACCACCAACACTGATGAGTCAGTCACACAAACAAGACTAAGGGAGTCATCCTGTGTCATTTTCACACTTTCTAATATACAATTCTTCACCAGTAAGTACATCTGCCTCCTGTCAGTGAACGCCAGCAAACACATCCAACAGCTGGGGGGTCGTTACAATGAATCAGTTAAGGTCCTTTTAGACGGAACGAATATCGTTCGAATTTGCACGATAACGATCACATTTGAGCGATTATCATTCCGTGTAAACACAGCGACCAATCAATCGATGAGCGAAAAATCGTTCATTTTGATCTTTCAACATGTTCTCAAATTGTCGATCGTTCGCAAAAAATTCGCAGATCGTTCAGTGTAAACATTCTTTCAACGATTTCACCTATGTGTGAGATAGGCTTAAGCGATCGCAAAATGATTTTTCTGTACAATGTATCGTTCCATCTAAACGCTGATCGTTAAAAAACACATCGTTCATTCAAAATCATTAATCGTGCGATCAGGCGAATTAGCGCTCCATCTAAAAGGACCATTAGGAGAATACTCTGTGCAAAGTGCAGGGGAAATACAAAGCCCAGTCCTGCCCTGATCATCTGCTACAATAGATCAGTGCAGGTTAGTTCACAAAAAAAAATATTTCAAATCAACTGGTTCCAGAAAGTGCCAGAGATTTGTAAATTACTTCTATTAAAAAAATCTCAAGTCTTCCAGTACTTATCAGCTGCTGTGTGTCCTGCAGGAATTGGTGTATTCTTTCCAGTCTGAACAGGAGAGGTTTTCTATGGGGATTTGCTGCTGCTCTGGACAGTTCCTGACATGGACAGAGGTGGCAGCAAAGAGCACTGTGTCAGGCTGAAAAGAATACACCACTTCCTGCAACACATACAGCAGCTGATAAGTACTGGAAGACAGGAGATTTTTTTTTTTTTTTTAAATAGAAGTTAAATCACAAATCTCTGGCACCAGTAGATTTGAAAGAAATATTTAATGGGAACTACGCCTTTAAAGTAGCAGTCAGCTTTTTCTTCAACCTAGTACTGGATACATTGTAGCAAACTCTCAGCTGTAAGATACATAAGGCCAGGTTCGTATATATGTTCGGAGATCTGGAGCTGTGTCCAATAGGAAGGTGAGTTGGTTCTGTATTATAGTACATACTATATAGGAATATACCATAATGTAGCTCTTACCTGGCATCTTCGGGGGTCTCCGCCACGATATGATACGTCCGCTCCTCAGTTACGACATCCAGAGCGTTCTCCTTCTCGTGAATATCAATGATGGCTCTGAATGACAAGCACATGAGAGTCACACATATGTAACATGTAAGGTGTGTATACCTCCAGCCCTGCTGGGACTCACTTGGCTGTGCGGACATCGATGGTCCCTCTTAGACGTTCCTCGCTATCGTTCTCAAAGTACATGAGCTTGGACTCTCTCAGCACAAACCAGCGGCGTTTCCAGTTGCGCCGGGACAACGTGGACATCCCGCCACCCTTCTTATACAGCCAGCCTGACTTCAGAGCCTCCTGCTTAGTCCGGAACCACATGAAGGTTTCGTCTTTGAGGACACACCACCGACGTCTCCACATGTTCATAAGGCCACCAGCTGGAAAGACACAGAGAAGAAAGAGTGTTTTCCTCTACAGAGAACCCAACACTTCAATGTGAATTATGTAATGCTTCATTTCTCCTGTGGGGGAGCTATAGGAAAACTTTACACTTGCTAATGGGTTCTTCTACAGATTACAGTACATGCACAACATCAGAAGAGGAACAGAGGAGCAGGACCTGCCAGCATCCTGCACACTGAGGAGAGTAATGAAGGACCTGATCACATTATTAATGCCAATCTAATGCATAGGTCAGAAAGAGGGACATGTAAGGGGCAAAGAGGGACAGAGGGACTTGGCCCAAAAGTAGGGACTCTCCCTACAAAAGAGGAAGACCTGAAAGGTATGGTGTATGTGAAGC
Organism: Dendropsophus ebraccatus; assembly: GCF_027789765.1. Taxonomy (NCBI): domain Eukaryota; kingdom Metazoa; phylum Chordata; class Amphibia; order Anura; family Hylidae; genus Dendropsophus; species Dendropsophus ebraccatus. The sequence goes on along the minus strand of NC_091462.1, from coordinate 13,283,395 downwards.
AGTGAGTGTATGTATGTATGTATGTATGTATGTATGTATGTATGTGTGTGGGTATATATGTATATGGCAGTGTATGTATGTATGTATGTATGTATCTTTGTGTGTGTATATATATATATATATATATATATATATGTATGTATATATATATATATATATATATATATATATCAGTGTATGTGTTTGTTCGGCAGTTGGTAACCACCATAGGCTGAGCCATCACTTGTGTGCAGGGGAGCTAGGAGAATGAAGGAATGCCAGGGTACTTGGCCCATGGACTCTCAGTGGGGAGGAGAAAACTGCTGCCAGACTCCTCTGGTGGTGGCTTATCTCCCTGAGAACAACGGTGTTGGTTAAAGGATTGGGCACGTTGGACTTCTGCATTGTGGATTGTGGAAGAATCAGAGGGCTCACATACACGCAAGTTCAGCCAACATATCTAATGTGTAAAGATGAGCAAACTTGCCGAAAGTTTTGGTTCGCACAAACCCGAATGATCAGCATTTGAATCAGACTGCCTGGAGAAGATGGATGCCACCCGAGGACTGTATCTGTGTTTTTCAGGCAGTCCTTGAGCGGCATCTACCTTCTCCATACAGCAGGATTCAAATGCTGATCGTTTGGGCCAACTCAAACTGTCTACAAGTTTGGTTCTCTCTACTAACGCATATGGCCACCAGTAGGGTTCCCAGCTATAGGACAACCTGGAATCAAATCCATGGGAGCCTTCTAATATAAAGGTGATGACTTTAAATCAGGGGGTAGTCAGGTAGATCAGTTCCGTTACCTTTCATATACAGGTAACTGTGAAAATAAGGTGGGCCCCCTCCATTAAAGAGAGTGACACGTGAGGTCATGAGTTCTTCATCGGTGTCAATATGGCTGTCCGCTTCTTCATCACTGTCCAAAAACTACAACAAAAAAGTTAAGTAAGCGTCAAGAGCTTTTTATAACCGTTCTGTAAAATCAGCACAAACACTTCCTGCAGAGCTGAAGCAAAACACTACAGATCCTGAGTACGGTAACAATAAAAACCTTTTCTGCGGCCACTAAAACAGATGAGCTCAGAAAAGTCAATATAGCAAGTCTGTGCGAGTGATCAACGGGAACCGTACACATACCAGCCCACGAGGTGTCACCAAATGTACAAGCTCCTGCCAACAATAACAAGAGCAGACAATGACAATCTGTCAATGGAGAACGTTCGTCTCGGCCTGGACAACTCACCGAATCCAGACTCCCACACTGTGACCCATAGCTGCCAGGTTTGGAGATACGAGGGATCTCTTCATCAGTTAAGTGACCATCACTTGAAGTCCTAGCATCGGTAGAACCCGGGGGACCTTCATCAAACTCTTCATGGTCATAGTCCGACTCCACGTCAGGGGGGTAGCTGTAGATGGGTTCTTGGGCCTCCTCGCTGTTACTCTGGACATCTGATAGACACTGATAAATGCTCTCAGATTTATCAGAGAGGGCGCTATATACATCTTGAGTAGATGGAGGCCCTAGAGGAGACACCTGGGAATCGGTGGAATTGCCTGGAATTTGGGTGTAGGTTCCATTCTCAGAAAAGCTCTCGCTAGTCTTAAAGACATCATCGTCATCTAACAACAGCATTGGAGGTGGAGGTGGTAACATCTCATCATCTGCGTGAAATCCTTCATCTACCTCCTCTTCGGCCAAAGGTGCCAACAAGCTGCCTTCCACATTCAAGGTTCCTTCAACTCCATTCTCTAAGCTGTTGGCACTCTCATCCAAGTTTCCAAAGTCCAACAGCTCCAAGAATTCTTGGGCCACCCGAGAGGCTTCCTTCTCCAGCTTATGGATCTGCTCCTCCCGCTGTCGCGTCAACTCATTACGGGTATCCATGCAGGTGATGGACGCTCCATCTATCTTCTGTTGCTGATGCAACTTCTCGATCTCTTTTTCTAGTCTCAAGATCTCGTCCATCTGTCGCTTTTCCTCTTCTTGTAGAAGCAGGTTTTCCAGATTCCGAGCTTTTTCCTGCTCTTCCTATGATAGAATGTCACAAAGTTAATACCATAGATGTTCTTAGCAAATATGTAGTGCAAGGATCGAAAAATATGATATGCTGGGGACCTGTAGGCTTTCACCACCCAATAAGTCCATCTTTAGAGATAGAAAACGAGACTTGGTGGTAGATGTCCATCTCTGTAGGTAATTGACCAAGTTAGGATGGCTCACCACCTTCTAGGGAACCCAACATTAAGAGTATATTGGTTGGACTCACCTGAGCAGCTCTGAGCTCAGCCTCCAGCCTCTCTTGCTCCCTAAAAGAAAAAGACAAAAGAGCTTTGTCACATTTTATAAGCCAACTCAAGACTAGAGATCCTTGAAAAACTTGAGCCTTTTATGAATTTATGGTTCATTAGTATGTAATAGTATGATGAGCAAACTTGCCAAAAGTTCGAGTTGGATGCACCACAATGACTGCCTAGAGAATAAGGATACAGCTTATCCAGGCAGCTTTCACGGATTTGAATGGTCATTGTTCCGTTTTGTGCTGCAAGTTTGCTTATCTCTATGTCACCATTGCTTCCCATCCCTTCCAGAAACGTCAATATCGGCCAATAGTATGTCTATACAAGGATTGGTGCTCCAACCAATCCACAAAAGTAAGGAGTTCCAAGACTTGGTTGACCTATTACCTTCTCTCTTCTTCTTCTCGTCTTTTCCGCTCTTCCTCCATCTTTCTTTGCTCTTCCAGTTCTTGTCTCTGTCTTTCCTCCTCTTCTTTCCGTTTTCTCTCTTCCTCCTCTCGCCGTCTCCTCTCCTCCTCCAGCATTTGCTGATACAGGCGTCTCGCGGTCCTCCCTCGCCAGTGCTTCTGAAGCTGCAGAGCAGAGTGCCGGAGCCTTAGGTACACCGACTTCCAGAAATGAGCTCGATAATTCTTCTGAATTGTGATGATGCTGAGACGCACGTGCTTATAATGCTTCCTGCAAGAAGAGAGAGAGGAAGTTACTGACTGGATGAATTCCATCAAGGACACGGTCAATATGTATGTCAGATTTCCTGCTATTCTATGTTCTCAGCCTCCTTGACCTACAGAATGGTTACACAGTATTTAGGCAGAAAGCTCAGGATACTCAACCAGGTAGGGTAACAGGTTTGAAAAAATGTCCTACCTCTTTGTCCATAGGGGGCAGTATTATAGTAGTTATATTCTTGTATATAGGGGCAGTATTATAGTAGTTATATTCTTGTATATAGGGGCAGTATTATAGTAGTTATATTCCTGTATATAGGGGCAGTATTATAGTAGTTATATTCTTGTATATAGGAGCAATATTATAGTAGTTATATTCCTGTATATAGGAGCAGTATTATAGTAGTTATATTCTTGTATATAGGAGCAGTATTATAGTAGTTATATTCTTGTATATAGGGGCAGTATTATAGTAGTTATATTCTTGTATATAGGAGCAGTATTATAGTAGTATATTCTTGTATATAGGAGCAGTATTATAGTAGTTATATCCTTGTATATAGGAGCAGTATTATAGTAGTTATATTCTTGTATATAGGGGGCAGTATTATAGTAGTTATATTCTTGTATATAGGAGCAGTATTATAGTAGTTATATTTCTGTATATAGGAGCAGTATTATAGTAGTTATATTCCTGTATATAGGAGCAGTATTATAGTAGTTATATTTCTGTATATAGGAGCAGTATTATAGTAGTTATATTCCTGTATATAGGAGCAGTATTATAGTAGTTATATCCCTGTATATAGGAGCAGTATTATAGTAGTTATATTCTTGTATATAGGAGCAGTATTATAGTAGTTATATCCCTGTATATAGGGGCAGTATTATAGTAGTTATATTCTTGTATATAGGAGCAGTATTATAGTAGTTATATTCCTGTATATAGGAGCAGTATTATAGTAGTTATATTTCTGTATATAGGAGCAGTATTATAGTAGTTATATTCTTGTATATAGGAGCAGTATTATAGTAGTTATATTCTTGTATATAGGGGGCAGTATTATAGTAGTTATATTCTTGTATATAGGAGCAGTATTATAGTAGTTATATCCCTGTATATAGGAGCAGTATTATAGTAGGTATATTCCTGTATATAGAGAGCAGTACTATAGTAGTTAGTTATATTAGTTAGTTATATATGGGGCAGTATTATAGTAGTTATATCCCTGTATATAGGGGGCAGTATTATAGTAGTTATATTCTTGTATATAGGAGCAGTATTATAGTAGTGATATTCTTGTATATAGGGGGCAGTATTATAGTAGTGATATTTGTATAGATATCCAGGGACAATATCAATAACCTATAGGCTTTTTTCTCTCCTATTTTTATTACTATATATTACCATGTATAGAGGTGAAGGAAAGCAGGAACGTGCATCTTATATATGACTCATCTAGTTTCCCTTCATCCCCCCTGCACAGATTTGTTACAGCAGCTAGCCATGCACCATCCTGAATTCTATTTCCAAAACAAAAACACTACCTTGTCCTACATCCTGCCCGATGACCCCAAGTAACAGCGGGACTAAAAATAGGATGGCAGATTGACATTATCTACCTCCCTGACAAGGAGCAGCCACCATTTCTTAATCTGGTAGAATCCTGGATGCTCCACTCAACACTGTGACTTTCCCAACATGTTATAAATATAAATGTATGTGCAAGTATTTTGGGATGGGATGAACTGATCGTAAGTTTATCAATAGTGTTATAGAAAGCCTATTATAGAGTCTACAAAATGGTGCAAAGTGTTATATTCTTGTATATAGGAGCAGTATTATAGTAGTTATATTCCTGTATATAGGGGGCAGTATTATAGTAGTTATATTCTTGTATATAGGAGCAGTATTATAGTAGTTATGTTCAGGAAAAGAAACACGTAGTAGCACTCACCCGTACTTCAGCTTAGCGACTTTATTGCATCCACAAGTTGCGGAGAGGGGAAGGGTTCAGGTGTGTTCGCGTCCTGGGACGGCCGTTTCGGGGATACGCCCCCTTTGTCACCTGGTCGACAAAGGGGGCGTATCCCCGAAACGGCCGTCCCAGGACGCGAACACACCTGAACCCTTCCCCTCCCCGCAACTTGTGGATGCAATAAAGTCGCTAAGCTGAAGTACGGGTGAGTGCTACTACGTGTTTCTTTTCCTGAACTTTGGTATATCTTGCCTCTGTAGTCTGCACCCTCACCCAGCAGCTGTATCCACATTCATTGTCTGGCTCAAGACCGTTCCAAAGACCCATTCCACAGTGTATATCTGGAGCGGTGCAGGTCTCTACATCTCACCACCTATTATAGTAGTTATATTCTTGTATATAGGAGCAGTATTATAGTAGTTATATTCTTGTATATAGGAGGCAGTATTATAGTAGTTATATTCTTGTATATAGGAGGCAGTATTATAGTAGAAATATTCTTGTATATAGGGGCAGTATTATAGTAGTTATATCCTTGTATATAGGAGCAGTATTATAGGAGTTATATTCCTGTATATAGGAGCAGTATTATAGTAGTTATATTCTTGTATAAAGGAGCAGTATTATGGTAGTTATATTCTTGTATATAGGAGCAGTATTATGGTAGTTATATTCTTGTATATAGGAGCAGTATTATAGTAGTTATATTCTTGTATATAGCAGCAGTATTATAGTAGTTATATTCTTGTATATAGGAGCAGTATTATAGTAGTTATATCCCTGTATATAGGAGCAGTATTATAGTAGTTATATTCTTGTATATAGGAGCAGTATTATAGTAGTTATATCCCTGTATATAGGAGCAGTATTATAGTATATTCTTGTATATAGAACAGTATTATAGTAGTTATATTCCTGTATATAGGAGCAGTATTATAGTAGTTATATTCTTGTACATATTATGTGCATATTATATTTGGCACAACTAGACATATTTCACTTTTCCATTACATCGTCATACAGTGGAGCAGAGTAAGTTTCCTCCTATTATATTCAGATATAGATCAATCCACCTAACTACACATGCCTACGAGTGGGGCCATGACTGGTAAACAATACTATGCATGCACTATTATATTCAAGGTCAAATATAAGAGTTATTAGTTTACCTGGCAATGTAGCCCTGGATATAAGCTCGGATGACCAATGCTGCTCTCTTCAACTCCTGATCCCGATGCTTCTCCAGCCGTTGCTCCAGAGCCTCTTTGAGGAACACCTGTGGGTGAGTAAAAACACCCTTTAAGTGAGGTGATGGGAGCCATATGACAGGTGGGACCCGCAGCAGTGTGCTCTATGTGACTCCGTCCTAGGATTTTCCTCTTACCCTCTAGCACCAAGGGAAGCCTGGAGCTATCGGGAGGGGTGGAGTAGAGGAGGAGTAGGGGGTGATCTACAGATATGAATCAGTGAACTGGAGCTGGTCACTACTTACACAGCAGAAGGGCATGCACCAGTTTATACAGGATGGAATAGCAGCGCACATGGAGTTTGCTCAGTTTATCTGATGGAATTTGTCCTATGTAGCAGAGCAGAGTTTGTCAGATGCTGTAACGCAGAGTTTATGGTTTGTCAGAAGGGGTAGCAAATGTGGCAGGGGGCAGAGTTTGGGGGTTTTAAGGAGGAGCATCGGGGTTCGGGGGTTGTCAGGAGGAGCAGCAGGGTTTGGGGGTTGTCAGGAGGAGCAGCAGGGTTTGGGAATTGTAAGGAGGAGCAGCAGGGTTTGGGAATTGTAAGGAGGAGCAGCAGAGTTTGGGGTCTGTCAGGAGGAGCAGCAGAGTTTGGGGTCTGTCAGGGGAGCAGCAGAGTTTGGGGTCTGTCAGGAGGAGGAGCAGTTTCTCAGATGCCGCCATACATTGTTTCTTCTGTGCTTTTAGCTGCAGACAGAAGTTAATATTTTCATTTTTCCCCCTCTTTGTGGCTTTCATGTTAGGCCACCTGAAACTCTGTGAGCTACAATAGTACAGTAAGGCTTACAGTCAGTCCTATGTAAAACCACAAATACACTATACATAACATCAAATGACAAATAAGGTTGAGATACCGGTCAGTGACTGAGCTGAAACAGATTCATGGCATGATGCACAAATAATGTGCTACGTAACAAACCCAGCTCTGCTACATCTCCATAGGACACACAGGATGGGAGGGACACTGGGACATAGGAATGCACACAGGATGGGGAAAAGACACACAGGATACAGAGATGGGTTTGCAGGAAGATCCACAGAGACATACTGTATACTACACAATGAACATAGACACATAGATTTATATAGAAGAAGCAGCAGATACAAGATAAAGCCCCAAAGGAGACACCAAGAGTGGAGGATGAGTTCAGTAAACAGAGGCGATAATCTGCAGACATACACACCGAGGGTAGAGTCGCTGTAGATGGCACTGCCCAGCATTACCCTCCAAGGAGCACTTTGTTCTCTATACTGTACAAGTCATTGCAGCTGTTTTATTTGGTTAAAAAAAAATATGACAAAGAACCTGCCCCCCTCCTCGCGCTCCCAGCTTCCTTCCAGAAGTTGTTCCTTCCGTTCACAAACAATCGACGGGAGAAAAAGCACATGGAGCAGAGTCAATGAGTTGGCTGGAAGTAGGTGCAAGTATGTATGCCATAGAGCAAGGAGGCGGGGGCCGAGAGGTGCAAACACAACAAGAACAAGGGGGGCACCTACAGACGTATGCCATAGATCAAGGAGGCGGGGGCCGAGAGGTGCAAACACAACAAGAACAAGGGGGGCACCTACAGACGTATGCCATAGAGCAAGGAGGAGGGGGCCGAGGGGTGCAAACACAACAAGAACAAGGGGGGCACCTACAGACGTATGCCATAGAGCAAGGAGGAGGGGGCCGAGGGGTGCAAACACAACAAGAACAAGGGGGGCACCTACAGACGTATGCCATAGAGCAAGGAGGAGGGGGCCGAGGGGTGCAAACACAACAAGAACAAGGGGGGCACCTACAGACGTATGCCATAGATCAAGGAGGCGGGGGCCGAGGGGTGCAAACACAACAAGAACAAGGGGGGCACCTACAGACGTATGCCATAGATCAAGGAGGAGGGGGCCGAGGGGTGCAAACACAACAAGAACAAGGGGGGCACCTACAGACGTATGCCATAGAGCAAGGAGGAGGGGGCCGAGGGGTGCAAACACAACAAGAACAAGGGGGGCACCTACAGACGTATGCCATAGAGCAAGGAGGAGGGGGCCGAGGGGTGCAAACACAACAAGAACAAGGGGGGCACCTACAGACGTATGCCATAGAGCAAGGAGGAGGGGGTCGAGCGGTGCAAACATAACAAGAACAAGGGGGGCACCTACAGACGTATGCCATAGAGCAAGGAGGAGGCCGAGGGGTGCAAACACAACAAGAACAAGGGGGGCACCTACAGACGTATGCCATAGAGCAAGGAGGAGGGGGCCGAGCGGCGCAAACACAACAAGAACAAGGGGGGCACCTACAGACGTATGCCATAAAGCAAGGAGGAGGGGGCCGAGCGGTGCAAACACAACAAGAACAAGGGGGGCACCTACAGACGTATGCCATAGAGCAAGGAGGAGGGGGCCGAGGGGTGCAAACACAACAAGAACAAGGGGGGCACCTACAGACGTATGCCATAGAGCAAGGAGGAGGGGGCCGAGCGGCGCAAACACAACAAGAACAAGGGGGGCACCTACAGACGTATGCCATAGATCAAGGAGGCGGGGGCCGAGCGGTGCAAACACAACAAGAACAAGGGGGGCACCTACAGACGTATGCCATAGATCAAGGAGGCGGGGGCCGAGCGGTGCAAACACAACAAGAACAAGGGGGGCACCTACAGACGTATGCCATAGAGCAAGGAGGAGGGGGCCGAGGGGTGCAAACACAACAAGAACAAGGGGGGCACCTACAGTCTCACTAGTGGTGGTGCTACAGGAGGATTCAACACTTACTAAAGGTCCCAGCAGAGAGAACACCTGCTGGTGGTAGACCCCTCTGAATAAAAAGAGATTATAGATAGCATAGAACTCCTTTAATTTGCTACATGTGGCTGAGAGGATGACTGTAGTGTCAGTAAAATACCCTGCCCCCGTGGTCACCATGTTATATCAGAAAATAACAAAATCTAAACTTACAGGGGTGTACGCCAGTCTTAAATTAAGCCTTGCCCTTGCACCCCTCTTAGTAAAGCCGGAAGGACCTGCGCAGAAATCGGCAGATTCTCCGAAGAAGATCTCTGCCTTTATTCAGGCCATGAATAGTGTCAAGGCGGCGGAGCTTATCATTCTCAGGGCCATAGCAGCGCTAGCCACATATAGATGTAGGGCTGGAGCAACTGTGCTGTTCCTGACATGGCCATTGGTGGCAGCACAGGAACCATGTGACCCCTTACTGCTGCCAATCAATGGAAAATAAAATTACATTTAATAAAAAGTTACAAAAATGTTTTATATATTAAATAGTTATATAGTAAAGAAATGTAAAAAAAAATTAAGTAAATTCAGGCCTTGAATGATTCATTAATGTTTTTTTCCTCTTTGGCTTTCCATGGCTTACCACTTACAAGATGTCTGCTTGCTGTTTTTTAATGAGAACGTTCTTACGGACACGCCGGACCCAGTTGACATAGCGGAGGGTCCAGGTGATATAGCAGAGATTCAATATATATAGTCTACAGCATGGGTCTCTGCGGCCCTCCAGCTGTTGCAAAACTACAACTCCCATCATGCCTGGACGGCTAAAGCTTTGGATTTGGCTGTCCAGGCATGATGGGAAATGTAGTTTTGCTCTAGCTGGAAAGTCACATTTTGGAGAACATTGCTGTTGGGTGATACAATGAATTGTAGTTGCAATGTTCTCACTAAATGATAAAGCTTAAAGGGGAACTATCAGCAAGTTAGATGGCTCTAACCTGCTGATCTCTCCTTATAGTGCACTGGATGCTGAGGATGACAGTAAGTTTATCACCTTCTTCCTCGGCGCAGTTTCTGTGCAGTTTGTTGGTAAATACATAGGCGGTTTGGTGCACTGGGGGTAAGACTACCTCCTTAAGTGTACTGATCCACCCCAACAGGCCTGAGTGGGCCGGCAGGGGACAGGCTGGATTGGTGCACTGGGGGCGTTAGTCCCGCCCACACCAAACCACCTTATCAGCCCATGGATTTAAAGGGGTACTCCCCCAAGAGCTAAAAAAATGAAATGCTCCCAAACCTAGCTGGCCTTACTCACCAAGTCCCTCTGAGTATTTTGAGCCATCTCCCATCTTTCTAGCTGCTGCCGTTCCTGAGTTACAAGTTTTTCTAAAAGCCAATCTATATCCAAGATCGGAAACTACATTTCCCATCATGCAATGCTTCTGCCTGATGATGGTGAAGTAGGAGAGCTGAGACAATGAAGGAGATGATGACAGTGTAGCAGAGCTAAGATGGCGGTGTCGGTGTTGCAAAGCTAAATTGGAAGTGACGTTGTAGCAGAGCTGAGTTGGGGACGACAATGTAGTAGAGCTGAGTTGGGGGGGACGGTGTAGCAGAGCTGAGTTGGGGGGACGGTGTAGCAGAGCTGAGTTGGGGGGGACGGTGTAGCAGAGATGAGTTGGGGGGGGGGGGCGGTGTAGCAGAGCTGAGTTGGGGGGGGACGGTGTAGCAGAGCCGAGTTGGGGGGGGCAGTGTAGCAGAGCTGAGTTGGGGGGGGCGGTGTAGCAGAGCTGAGTTGGGGGGGGGGGACGATGTAGCAGAGCTGGGGGGGGGACGGTGTAGCAGAGCTGAGTTGGGAAGGACGGTGTAGCAGAGCTGAGTTGGGGGGGGACGGTGTAGCAGAGCTGAGTTGGGGGGGACGGTGTAGCAGAGCTGAGTTGGGAAGGACGGTGTAGCAGAGCTGAGTTGGGGGGGATGGTGTAGGAGAGCTGAGTTGGGGGGGACGGTGTAGCAGAGCTGAGTTGGGGGGGACGGTGTAGCAGAGCTGAGTTGGGGGAAGGTGTAGCCGAGTTGAGTTGGGGGTGACGGTGTAGCAGAGCCGCGGACGATTGGGGGGGGCGGAGCTTGGCGCGGGCGATCGCGGGGGGTGGAGCCTGCCGCGGGCGATCGCGGGGGGGCGAGCTTGCCGCAGGGGGGGGGTGCCGCGGGTGAGTGAGGGATGCCACGGGTGATGGGGGGGGGGCGGTTGGTTGTGGGCCAGGTGGCTGTGTGCTGCGGGTGAGTGCTGCCGGGAGGCTCTGGGCTGGCGGTGACCGGGCGGCTGCTGTTAGAGAGGGATGCAGTCACAGCTGCGCTGATCACCGTCTCCCTCTGTAACAGCAGCCACCCCATGAGTGTTCTCAGTAACTTCACTGTGCTGGGACTGAGGACACGTGATGCCGTCTCGGAGGGTGGGGGCCAGGAGCAGGGAGCGTGTCGGAGTGGACTGAGGTCTGATGATTCTATGTAATCTGTGGAGGTGAATGCAGCTGGTTAACAGCAAAACTGTGCAGAATCCATAATAACTTTACATTGGAAAGATGGAAAGCTACGGGTGGGCAGCGTATTAATGCAAAAATAATTTTGGGGGGAATACCCCTTTAACTACAAGCTGCACGGAAACAGCGCCGAGGATGAAGGCAAGAAACTTACCTTCATCCTCAGTGTCCCCTGCGCTATAGGGACATAACAGCAGGTTAGATTTGTCTAGTTTTGCATTAACTGACATGAACTGGGGATATGTAGCAGAGCCGACCAGGCTACAGTTAGATAGACTAAGGGTTAAGATTAATATTAACTGCAATAACACTTCTGGGCTGTTAAGAGAACACGTTCCATTGAAAGCTCAAATATGAAAACACAAAAGGCGCAGCCTGTGACCCTTAGCAGAACAAAGAGGCTTTCTGTGCGGCGGGCCCGAGGCTATGAGCGCCACAATAACCCAGTGTAACTCTTCAGGCATGGCAGGCATCCACCAGCTCCCGACTTGTGCCACCCAACTAGGGCAAGCTCCATGTGACTCTCCGACGGCCCTTTCTTTAAAACGTCTCCATGTGATGTCACCTCGTCCTTGACCCACACGATCCCCCTGTACCTCCCTCGCCCACTGCCTCATACCACAGGGCGGAGTCACTGCTGTCGCAGGGCAAACAAATCAGTCATGGCGGCTCATCGCTTATAACAAAGCATCTGTCTCTTTAACGCAGAAACAATACTCGCTTCATAGCGCGCTGAATATTAAGTGTGACATTTCATCAGAAGAGAATCTAACACTAAAAAAATGATCATTCCAAATCACAAAACCATTAAGAGAATAGAGAATTTGTTGTTGTAGGACTACAAGTACCAGCACTGTCACTGGTGATGGTAGTTTACAGGAGGGGTTCAAACTCAGGCCCTCCAGCTGTTGCAAAACTACAATTCCCATCATGCCTGGACAGCCAAAGCTAGATCATAAATGTCTTAGTGCAAAAGGTATGGGTTACGTCCACAAGAGTACTATAACTCCCATCATGCCCTGACAACATCATTGGAGTGTTAGCTTTGTATCAGCTGGAGAGCTGCAGATTGAAGAAAATGGCTTTAAATGATACGGCCGACCTGCAGTCACCATTAGGGGGAGCTCTGTGCACACAGATTTATACAGGTCTCAAGTTCCCCCTGGTGGTCAGCAGTGGTATAGCATCTAATAATTCCCGGTTTTCATACCTTAGTTTTCCCCAGCTGCCATTCTTTCTTGGAATCATCAAAGGTCTGCAGGAAAGCTGCACACTTTCCTCGAACATCTTCAGTACTGGTAATATTCTTCAGAAGCATCTTATACCTGGAAGCAGAAAAGTAACGTAATGTTACTCTAGCTGCAGTATTTCTTTACAGTGTGTACCAGAAAAGTTCTCTAACATATGTGGTGTTTCAGTTCCACACCATAACTCTGCTGACTGTCAGTGACTGGAAACACTCTTGCCAGTGTTGGCTGATACTCACAGCAATGACACACTGCAATGTATGGTCCGGCACTCACCTACTCACGAAGTCTGCGTACTGCCTCCGGACAGGGTAACCGGCTCTCCTGATCTTCACCGTTTCCAGCATCCCCGAGTATCGCAGCTGATTGAGCACTATGTCTGGGCTGAACTTGTCTGGTAGCTAGAATACATGAATCATGGTGAAGCAGTGATTACAGGGGCCTCCAGTTACATGATGGAATGTTCTGAAAGGTTCTACGGCTTTTAACCCTGCCCACGAGGGCTTACATAGAGCGAGAGAGGACCCTGCCCGCGAGGGCTTACATAGAGCGAGAGAGGACCCTGCCCGCGAGGGCTTACATAGAGCGAGAGAGGACCCTGCCCGCGAGGGCTTACATAGAGCGAGAGAGGACCCTGCCCGCGAGGGCTTACATAGAGCGAGAGAGGACCCTGCCCACGAGGGCTTACACAGAGAGAGAGAGGACCCTGCCCGCGAGGGCTTATAGAGAGAGAGAGGACCCTGCCCGCGAGGGCTTATATAGGGAGAGAGGACCCTGCCCGCGATGGATTACATAGAGAGAGGACCCTGCCGCAAGGGCTTACATAGAGAGAGATGACCCTGCCCGCGAGGGCTTACATAGAGAGAGAGAAGACCCTGCCCGCGAGGGCTTACATAGAGAGAGAGGACCCTGCCCGCGAGGGCTTACATAGAGAGAGAGGACCCTGCCCGCGAGGGCTTACATAGGAAGAGAGGACCCTGCCCGCGAGGGCTTACATAGGAAGAGAGGACCCTGCCCGGGAGGGATTACATGGGGAGAGAGGACCCTGCCCGGGAGGGATTACGTGGGGAGAGAGGACCCTGCCCGCTAGGGCTTACATAGAGAGAGAGGACCCTGCCCGCAAGGGATTACATAGAGAGAGAGGACCCTGCCAGCGAGGGATTACATAGAGAGAGAGGACCCTGCCAGCGAGGGATTATATTTCACAGCTAAGAATGATTAATGAGCCTCACAAACTGTGCAGATATTGATGGGATAATAATGCAGGTTATGCAAATCAAATAGAGAAATTCAATTACTAGTAACATGGATGTAGAAGTCGGAGGGTATGAGATGGTCACTGACACATGACTGCACTCACCTTCTCTGTATTGGGTTTTATGCAGCGGATGAAGAAGGGGTTGGAGGTATTGAGCATTGCCATGAGGGAGTGGAGGGATTCCTAGTAGGAAAGAAGAGAACAACATCACTAACACATTGGCCAAATAATCTATAAAATATATAAAGCACGCATGCGCGCAAAATGGCAGTCATGTCAATGTTGTCTTTGTGAAGTAAGTTGGCAAAACACGGGAATAGCCAGATATAGGAAGGAAACCCATTGCTGAGGAGGGCCTCCCAATGGGGAGATCACCAAACCACCCTGATATGTAGCTCCTTAAATCGCACTTAATTACGAGTATTGGAACACAAATTGGGAGGCATCAGGTTCTTGTTTTTTTGCATATGGTTATATGATAATCTTCTGTATACCTCTAGCCACCACTAGAGGGAGCTTACTGAATACTGTTTATACACTCGATAATAAGCCCAGCATGCAGTGAGCTTTTCCCAGTGGTGGCTAAAGACAGACAGAATGGTATCACTTAAAGGGGTTATCCAGCGCTACAAAAAGTGGCCATGTTTTTGTAGCGCTGGATAAGCCCTTTAACATCATGTCTGTATATTTGGAGCTTAGTGTCAGGAACGTGGGCTCTGACCACTATAACAATATATATTATACATTTCAGTAGGTGAGGGCCCATAGGAAGTAAACGATGATCATGGCACTTACCCTGAACTGAGAACTGACTGTCGGCTTCTTCTTCTGTGTCCCCATCTTCAGCGTTTCCTCCCCACATCTGCTGGAGACTTTTTCAAACAGGTCGTAGATAAAGTCCAACCTAAGTAAAAAGGATATAAGTGTATGAGGAGGTGTATATATTCTGTGTCATATGCGGCTCAGATCCCCCCATCTGTAGATCTAGCACTGTTCTTACCTGCTGTCTCGCAGCATGTTCAGAATATCATCCCGGAAAGTGTCCCTGTTCTTCTCCAGGAATCCCTTCACATCGTACATGACCTAAAGGGCCGACATGGACAGATAATCAGACATGGCGGTAGAGGAGTGGTACACCTTCTTGTATATAAAATCACTTTATGATCAGGATCATGGGACACTTACCTCGCCTGCATAGTGCTTGATGCCAAACTGATTCTCGGTTACCCTCGGCTTCACATAATGCAGGTTATTCTGGGAGACAAACAGGAGATTATATATTATAAAGTTGAACAACACAACAAGTAGCGGATGGCACGGCCACAACAATCATTCACTCTGAACCATTAAACCTCGCAATTAGCTTCAGCCAGAGTCCACGGATCGGACGTGCTCAGTCCATCAAAACATTACTGAAATCCCATTGAGATACACACAGCAACAACACTCCCCAGCATCCTTCTTATAGATGCTTTTATTAGGCTACACAGCAGGGTATGAACAAGGGTTAAACAAAGCAAGCGACAGCAGTTTCACGTCACAGTGCTTTTTCCAGCTCTCCAGTCGGAAGAAGCAATCTGAGGTGAAACGGCCATCGCTTGCTTTAACGCTTGTTCATGGTCTGTTGTTTTGCCTAATATAAGCATCTATAAGAAGGATGCTGGGGAGTGTTGTTACTGTGTCTACCCTATGGGATATATTATATAGCAGCTTACTCGACAGGAGTCAGTTTTCTGGGGATGGTTCTGAGAACTTGGCCACAGAAGAGGCATTTAAAGAGGAGTGTGAGGATGCTAATGGGTAGAGACTGGGATAGTCAAGACTTCGGGATCGGATTCAGTATCTAGATATTATAGTAAACCTGTAATTACTTTCAAGCTATCTGAACCACAAGTCAACAGGGTGGTCTCCATCTGGCCCACCAGTCTGTGAACTTCTTTTGGCATACATAAGGTTAGTACAGAATAAGAATACTAAGAACACAAGATTGGAACAATGGCACAAATCTGTATCAGTGGAAGAGTAAAGAGCACTTACAGCATGCTGGTTATGGAGCTTCTCCAGCAGGGTGAAGTCTGTCCCTTTAGGAAAACGACTCTCCTCATTGATCAAAGCCAACAAGCCGAGTTTCTATAGATGTGATGGGGGAGAGAATAAGAATGAATTACAGATGGCGGGAGAGGTAAGGACAACCTCCAGTTTGCTAGTCACATGACAGATACATCGGTATATAATCTGTCTAGATATGTTAGATAGAGAAGTAAAACTTTGTATACATGGTGCAGCTCTTACCTTCTCCACTAGATCCAAGCATTCTGCATTGTCCATCCAGTCTATAGCCTCCCACTGTATTCCTTCCCTGCAACACAAGCAGTACTATCATTCTACAGTACTATCCATTACTTACTTTACCAATCCCTGTTTGCGTTCAGGGAATAGAAACATTTGTTCACCTGAGGTTCATTTCATCCCACTTATACACGACTGAGGGTTTGTTACAGTGTACAAGTATAAACAATTAATTCATTAATTCCCCCCCCCATCATCTACCGTCTTCGTATACAGCCTCTTACCTGTTATATTCCAGCTGTTCCAGGGAGAAGATGTGTTTGTTGAAATACTCCTGCAGCTTCTCATTGGCGTAGTTAATATTAAACTGCTCAAACCGGTTTATCTGGAAAACAGAAGAACAACATGGAGTTAGAATTTGGAGTAATATGGTTCAGGTCCTGCCTGACCCTGCGTGGTGAGGAATGATGGAGAAACAGTCTAGGACCTTCTGCTGCTGCTACCATCTTAATAGTGCCCGGTCCCCACTTTCCATGGAGTCCTCAGACATTGCTAACCTGCAGGAAATGTCCGCCCAACCAATCACTACCGCGGCATCAGAGGAAGCGATGAGCAGGAGGGAAGAGAACGCATCATCATACTCTGACCCCTATTACTTATTTTACCACCCACAGGGGCAGCCTATGGCCGCATCCATGTTTTCCAGGACTTCTTGGGGCTGCGTCCAACTTCTTCACCCCCGAGAATACATTTTGCTGGGTCTGAGTTCTGCTCATCTCTAAGATACTCCATTGCTTATGTAGATTTTAATTGCTGGTCCATAGAGTTATCCTTGAAAGCTGGCCCGACCTGGAAATTACCTGGAAGTTTTCGAATCCAAAAATATCCAGAATCCCGATAGACTTGAAGTTTTCTTTTCCCTTAACACGAGCGTTTATTTTGCCCAGAAGCCACGAGAAACACTGAGCATAGAGCGCCATGGCCAAGGAGTCTCGGGAGTCTGTAGCCTGGAGGAGACGGCAGAGATGGGATGATAAGTGAATATATATTAAAGGGGGACTACAACATTCATTCTAAAGGAGACCATAAGATCTGTCAGCCGAACGATCATCAGGCCCATAGTTATTCCTCCTGGGAATAAGCTGCTGCCAGACACCTGATCTGCCTTAAGAACAAAGATTGAAAAGGTGCAAAAATTCAACATGTCCCATCCCACTTTTCTTATCCTATTATCTTATCACATTGTTTACTAAGAGGGCACCAGCATCTCACCTGCTCCACTGTGAGGGGAGAACTGATCTCTTCCCCCCGCAGAATCATCGATCTCTGAGTAAGAACCTCTGAAAGCTGAAAGGAATCCAGTCCCAGCAGGTCGGCCACGTCGCTCAAAACTGAGGGGGAAAACATGAAAACAGCTTAATATCCTACTTAGAAGAACACTAAACCTACAGGCTAAGATTTATCAAAGTGCCTAAACTGCCCAAAGCAGCCAATCACAGCTCAGCTTTCAGTTCTGGAAAAATGAAACCTGAGCTACGACTGGTTTCTGCAGGCAGCACAACTTTGCTCTATTCTTTTTAATGGAACTGAGCTGCAATACTGCGCCCAAACTAAGGACAAGGGTGGTGCTGTTTCTGGAATAAAGCAATTCATCTATGTCCATTATAAAGCCCGTCACCTGCTTTGGTTGTGATCTGAGCGCCCCCTGCAGTCATGAACTCCAGGTTCCCCATTTGCAGCGTGCCAGAAAGCAGTTTCCATACTTCATGGATTTCTTCATCGCTGAAATCCATCACTTGCAGCGCTGTCTGTGACCAGAAATTAACAATTATTGCAGAGACTGACAAAGTGACAGAGACCTGTTAAATGTAATGATACTTCCAGCTAAATTACAGTATAAATCCAAATCTCTATGCTCCCCCATTCCCTGGAAAAGCGATAGCAGATTCAGAGAACTTGGAAAGCGGAACCATCTTTTCTATAGGAAAACAGATAGCCCGTCATTGCTTGAGATTCTGATTTGGTGGCTCATACTGTAGTTTCGCTCATCTCTACATGAAATTATCAAATAAATTGATCAATTAAAGTGGCAAAACACCATTTTATTTGATCATGAATCTGCAGCCTGAGAGTGACTCACCAGTACTTTGTTATACATCTCTTTATCATTGAGTCCCTCAGCCGTCACACACCCAGAGGAGTTGAGATACTGATAGGAGTGCGGATCCGAGAGGGAGAGCGCTTCTGTAGAAGAGGAAAATCATTAAAGAGAAGATACTGAAAGGGGAGTTCTACCAAGAATCTGATTTTCTGCAAATCCCTGTATACCGGAATGTTCTGCACATTATATAGTTCGTGATTTATTCCTCAAAACTTTCAAATCCTGTTTGTTGTCAGCGCATAAAAGAATCTGAAAACCTTTACAGACGTAACAATAATTATTTTCTTGATTCAGTTTGTACAGAAAAACTCCAAAACAAACTGACAACTCACCAGCAGAGGGCGCCTCAAGTAAGGAAATAAACTGGGAGAACGGTTTAATCAATAGATAATGATTGAATTACATAGATGATTTAATACTCTTGAGGACAAATTAAATGATCAACTCAAGGCCCTGTTCCACGGAACTTTTTCAAACGATTATCGTTCATAAAATCGTTCAAACAACCGCTCGTTAGCGATATTCGTTCAGTGGAATAGCTGTAAAAGAGTTAACGACAACAGCGAAATCGTCGTTGAGTCGTTCACTATTTTTTTTCAACATGTCGAAAAAAAATCCTTGGTCTTTCAACAATAATTTGCGAATCTTTTCGTTGAATAAAAAAAATCTTTCAGTCGTTCTTGAAACGTCTACCTACATTTCCCCACGTTTTAAACGACCATGTAACGATGTAACAACCGCAAAAAAATCGTTACACTACAGATATCGTTCACGTTCTCACACGTATTATGTGTTATTGTTCGCTTTAAAAAAATCGTTAAGTGTTCGTTAACGAGCGGTCGTTGGAGTGAGTCTATGAACGATAATCTTTCCGTGAAATAGGGCTATTAGATACCACCTCCACGTACTCTCAACATACCTGGATGAGAACTTAGCACTTCACGTCAGGACCACCATACATGTGAGTCTAGATGAATATCAAAGGGAATCTGTCTCTAGGCTTATACGGCCTTACATGAGGGCAGCATAAACTAGTGAGAGAAATGCTGAACAGATGGGTGTATTACTTACAGCATTGTGTTCTGCCGTTCTCCTAATATGCAGGAGAATAGGATTCTTGATGCAGACCTCCCCCCTTCTTGCGGCTACTGTTTGACATAACTGCCTATACACAACATGGATAGATAACTGCCAATCAGCAGCTGGTGGGTGGAGCTTTCTGCTTCTCATGAATATCAAGGACTACTGAGCTCATGCACTACTTATTGTCCATGTTATACAGGAGGAGATCTCTGGATCAGCTGCACAGAACAATGTAAGTGATACATCATTCTGTTCAGCTTCTCTGTCACTAGCTACCCTGAGATAGGACACCATACACCTACTGAGTCTCTTTATGTAAAAACAATAAACTTGCTACTGTCTAATTGCACATCTACATTTCAGAACATCTAACACAGGAACAGAATTAAAACTTATTCTGAAGAAGTAGTTTTTATATGTAAAGGGACAGTGATGGGGACCAGGTTGGTGCCTTGACATACATATTTATTGAGGTTTTTCTTTCATTTAAAAGGGGAACTATCAGCAGGTTAGACAAATCTAACCTACTGATATAGCACAAGAAACACCGAGGAGGAAGGTGCTGTATGTCTCTTACCTTCCTCCTCTGCGCTGTTCCGGTGTGGTTAGCCTTGTGCTCCGTGGTGCGGTGAGTCCATTAGGAGCACTGAGAGGGGGGGGGGGGGGGGGGGGGGGGGGGGGGGGGCGTTATCATTAGATGGGGGAGGGGGAGGGAGGATCGGCATTATTAGGGCAGGCAGTGCTTTTATTGCCCCCCCCAGGTGCTCCTAAGGGCACCTTTACACAGAGAGATTTATCTGACAGATTTGTGAAGCCAAAGCCAGCAATGGATTTGATAAGAGAAATCTCAGTCTTTCCATTATGACCTTTTCTCCGTCTATAGTCTGTTCCTGGCTTTGGCTTCAAAGATCGAACAGATAAAAATCTCTATGTAAAGGCCCCCTAAGGCCTAATTCACACGTCCGCTGTTCTGTCCGCAATTGCGGACAAAACATTAGTTTTATGTTATTAAATGGCCCCGTTCACACGTCCGTACCTGTATACGGGCCATGATCCGTCCAGCAAAAAATCTGGACATGTAATGCGGACTAGTTTTTGCGACACGGATCACTAGGGTGAATGAAGTGTCATGTAGTGCTCCATGAAGCGCGGAGCACTACGGATACACATTCGCAGTGCGGGCCGCGGGTCGCAGACTGCACTACGGGTGTGTGTGAATGTGGACTAACAGTCTCACCAGACCGTGAAGCATGCGGCTGGATTCATCTAACCTGCTGATAGTCACCCTATAATGACATTTTTAATCAACAGTTTATTAAAATATTTTATCAATGATCTGTTCATCTGAAGAGAAGAGGAAGCCCCGATAAGCTACGTTATTAAAGCCATTAATCAATCTGACTGGGGCGTAATATGACACAATATGTGCTTGTGCCTCAGCCTATTGGTATTCCACAGGCGAGGAAGAATACGGACTGTCTAATGACCGGCGGGTCTGACCTGGAGCTGAATTGGGTAATAGACACATAGAGGGAGATTTATCAAACATGGTGTAAAGTGAGACTGGCTCAGTTGCCCCTAGTAACCAATCAGATTCCACCTTTCATTTTCCAAAGAGTCTGTGAGGAATATAACCTGGACTCTGATTGGTTGCTAGGGGCAACTGTCACTTTACACCATGTTTGATAAATCTCCCCCTTATATTATATATCAGTATAAGGATACTAGGACCGTACCTCTTTCCTCCTTACTGGCCCCAGCAAGTAAAGCATAAAATATGTGATAGTTCCTCTCTCCGGGACTCTGCCGCGTCACTCGGGTCTATGGGTGGAAAGAAGGATAGAACCGGCAGGATAAGAAGGGTTCATGGTTTTATCTGTAAGAATTAGTCAGAAGATTGCGCCCTCTATGGCAGATAGTGGGATAAACTTACCTTCTCCAGTAAATCTGGGAAAACAGCAGTTAAGGAAAGTAACAGAAACCAGTATTAGATCAATATCTCATTATTTACATGCCAGTTCTATAAATGTAATTCCTGCAGCAGACTCTAGGGGGCAGTCATCCACTTTCTTCTGCTTCAGTACATCCCTTTATGTATGAAATTAAATTATCTATGGCCTCATATACACACCATCATGGGGGGAGATTTATCTAACATGGTGTAAAGTGAAACTGGCTCAGTTGCCCCCGGCAACCAATCAGATTCCATCTTTCATTCCTCACAGGCTCTTTGAAAAATAAAAGGAGGAATCTGATTGGTTGCTAGGGGCAACGGAGCCAGTTTCACTTTACACCATGGTTGATAAATCCTCCCCCATAAGCCTACATAAGGTATACATCAGTGGGAATCCCAGGCATATACTCACACAGGAGGAAACAATGTGCCATGGGCATTCAAGTTCCATAGAATTATTGGTCGCAAAAGAATTAAAGGGGTTGTTTACAAAAATTTTTTATTGCTATTGAAAAAATCTCCAGTCTTCCAGTTCTTATCATCTGCTGTATGTCCTGTAGGAAGTGGAGTACTCTTTTCAGTCTGACACAGTGCTCTCTGCTGCCACCTCTGTCCATGTCAGGAACTGTCCAGAACAGGAGAGGTTTTCTATCAGGATTTGCTGCTGCTGTGGACAGCTCCTGACATGGACAGAGGTGGCAGCAGACAGCACTGTGATACACCACTTCCTGCAGGACATACAGCAGCTGATAAGTACTGGAAGACTGTAGATTTTTTAATAGAAGTAAATTACAAATTTCTGGCACCAGTTGATGTAACTGAAAAAAAAATGTGAACTACCCCTTTATCTAATCAATAATATTTACCTAAGAATAAATTCTCTAACTCTCTAGTTCACAGTGATGTCATATGTGACCACTGTATAATATACAGCATTGCTATGGTATAGAGCTTTGGCTGTCCAGGCATGATGGGAGTTGTAGTTTTGCAACAGCTGGAGAGCTGAAGGTTCCCCATCCCTGGGATAGAGAACAACCACCCTACTACTACTGGTGTATATATAGCCATAACATCATAGACAACATGCTGTGAGGAGAAGAGCGGCATATCGGGGAAGGAGACAAGACTGCTCAATGAATGTATATGCAGAAAGTATGTTACTACACAAGTCCTACAAGTCTAACTATATTAGCCGAGATGGGAGTTCCCCTTTAACACCACCTGACCTTTCAATAGGAGAAAGGACCCCAATGCGAAACAGGTTGTGGAACTTTCATCCAGACGAGACATTACTCCTTTTTAGATTCATGGCGTGCTCCCTCACCTACTCTCTGACCACTATTATATATAGCAGAGAATTATTCATAATGCAAGCTGACGCTTCCTGTTATCCCGCTATATACCTGCTCAGGACAGTCTACACCACATACAGATTCCTCTACCGCTGTCACATTTCCTTATAACAGAGATTCCTCTTCTCTGCCCAAACCAGTTTCCTTTTTCAGATCAAACACGGAACATACACTCCTTATATATACTACTTGTATACTCCTTGTATATACTACTACACATACAGGGCACTTACAATGGTTTTACAGTACTATAGTATAGTAGTTATATTCTTGCATATAGGGAGCAGTATTATAGTAGTTATATTCTTGTATATAGGAGCAGTATTATAGTAGGTATATTCTTGTATATAGGGAGCAGTATTATAGTAGTTATATTCCTGTATATATGAACAGTATTATAGTAGTTATATCCCTGTATATAGGAGCAGTATTATAGTAGTTATATTCCTGTATATAGGAGCAGTATTATAGTAGTTATATTCCTGTATATAGGAGCAGTATTATAGTAATTATATTCTTGTATATAGGGAGCAGTATTATAGTAGTTATATTCTTATATATAGGAGCAGTATTATAGTAGTTATATTCCTGTATATAGGGGGGCAGTATTATAGTAGTTATAGTCTTTTATATAGGAGCAGTATTATAGTAGTTATAGTCTTTTATATAGGAGCAGTATTATATAGTTTTGTTTTCACACAAGGATGTTTATTGTATCACTGCTGGTTATATCAGCTGTTGTGATATATTCTGACTATACGCTGTAGATTCTGGTATTGCTGCTTCTGCTTCTACAGTTATTTTTAGTAATCATCTGATTCCGCTTCTGTGTAGACTTCTCATGTATTTAGCTTGGGTGATGATCTGATCGTCTGTATTTCTATGTTCATTTAGAAAGTGAGAATTGAATTTCTGCTTTCCCTGTCAGTGACACAAACATGGGTGGTTCCCCTGTGGAGAAGAAATGGAGTAATTAGGTTCTCTGCGTGGCGGTGTACTGTGCCCATGACATGAACCTGTCACTTTCTGCCTTGTCAGAAGGATACAGTCCACCACGCGGCCCCCCTGGATGTGGCCCTGCTGGGAGAAGTGCAGCTGGATGAATTTTCCAAAGCGACTGGAGTTGTTATTGTAAACAGTCTTGGCGTTTCCAAAGGCTTCGAGGATCGGGCTGGAGAATAAGACATAACTCAGGGGGTAAATACAGCAAATATATATATATATATATATATATATATATATATATATATATATACACACACATACACACGGGTCATATCAACCCTATACATAAACAATGTACAGCCAGGGAGCTATGAAATGACAGGGGATGATCCTACGATGAATGTTTATACATCTCATGTCACAACAAGCAGAATAATTGATATTTCCTTCCGTTGACCTATCAAGGGTTAAAAGCCTATGAAATACACAAGTGAATCCTTTATAATCCATGCTACTGTATGAGCAGACCGAAACAGTGAGACACGCCTCTTTTATGGCAGCATTTGCATAAACCCCACCCACTTCTGGCCTAATTTATACGATAGACCTGAAAAAGTGCAGCAATTGGCATCTATGGTATAGGTGGTCAAATATTATTTAATATATAAAACATATAGGTCATTCTGCTCACGCTCTCACCTGCTCTCCATGATGGCCTCCTCCACATGCGTCTGATTGTCTCCTCCTCCAGCGCAGCTCTGACTCATCGATGACAGGAACTTAAGGAGCAGTTTCGTACTTTCTGTTTTACCAGCACCGCTCTCCCCACTAAAAGACACATTATAGTATATCGGTTATATACTTATGTACATAGCGGCAGTATTATAGTGCTTATATACTTGTATATAGGAGAAGTATTATAGTAGTTATATTCTTGCAAAAGAAGAGTCTCAAAACACAGGACCAGCCAGATATCCCTCCGGGAAGGACCCAGCCAAGGGGTGGCTCCTGTTAGGAAACCGCCAAAACCATATTAAGTGGCCCTATAAGTCAATGTAATGACAAGGGATAAACCAAGGCTAGGTAACCATCCACATACAGCTGTTTCGGGGTGTTGCCCCTCATCAGTGTGGAGCAGGATTCTGGCTAGGTGGGAGCAATGCCTAGTAGAACCATAAGAGAAACAGATCGCTGATCTTAGGGAGACCAGGCAAACGACAACACTGCCGGCTGCTAGTGAAAGCGCTCAATGCAGTGAAGTCCTAGGTGCATTGCCCCCTGGGAAACATGAATATGCAAAAGAAGAGCCGGTGGAGCCCGTTATATTCATGTATATAAGGGGCAGTATTATAGTAGTTATATTCCTGTATATAGGAGCAGTATTATAGTAGTTGTATATAGGAGCAGTATTATAGTAGTTATATTCCTGTATATAGGGGGCAGTATTATAGTAGTTATAGTTTTGTATATAGGAGGCAGTATTATAGTAGTTATATTCTTGTATATAGGGGCAGTATTATAGTAGTTATATTCTTGTATATAGGGGGAAGTATTATAGTAGTTATATTCTTGTATATAGGAGCAGTATTATAGTAGTTATATCCCTGTATACAGGGAGCAGTATTATAGTAGTTATATTCCTGTATATAGGGGCAGTATTATAGTAGTTATATTCTTGTATATAGGAGCAGTATTATAGTAGGTTATAGTCTTGCACATAGGGAGCAGTATCATACTAAGCCCTGTAACTGTCCTTCACTATTTGCAGCCACCTTGCCTTGTACCTTATGAGGACACACTGGCTGTCACGTCTCTTCCACAAGCAGCGGTAACACTCATTGGCTATAGCAAATATGTGAGGCGGAAGTTCCCCTAAATTATGGCGGCTGTATAAATCCACCGCGCTCTCATCGTATAATCCTGCAATTTGCTTGTAGGGATTCACAGAGGCCAAAATAGATCCGATATTGGTCTAAAAAGAAAAGAACAATAAGGAATACTAGCAACTAAAACACTTATATACACATTGTTATTTCACATAAAAAGCCATGTTGTGATAAGAAATCAGTCATCTTAAAAGGCATAAAGGAGATTTACTCCATATCATGGAAAGGGTTAAGAGTGGCTCTACAACCATAAACTATATTTTGCCATATAGAGCTGTGACAGCTTTGGCAACAACTAGTGGCAGTTCAGGAGCTTAGTGTTCACCATTTGTATATTGCACAGAGCAATGAAGAAATAAGGAAGCGCCACCTAGTGGAGACAGGCATGTTCGCACCATGTTTAGCTTCCTTAGGATTCTCTACACGGATACAATGTAACTGCGGTTGTGCAAATAGGACTTAGAGGATTTGATACTAAAAAGTGTAAAAGTTGCAAATTCTCAAAGTTTTAGAACTTCTCATTGTACATTAACTGAACTGTTAGATTCTTATTACTCTGAAGTTCTACAAGGCAGCACAGACAGTAATAAAACTCACATAGATTTTGTCATCTTTGTAACGTTGATGAAGATTCAACATGATGGCGGCTTCATGCAGATCGGCCAGCAAGGACATGTCCTCCACACCTTCCCTGTTACTCTGATGCATTGGGAGCACCAAGTCCCTGGTGAGGGCGCTCCGGGGGTACATAAACTCCTACAAAGAGAGAGGGGAACAAAGTCAATGACAATTCTAGAAATATGAAAACCAAAAGTTCAGATCCATTATTTTATTCTTGTATATAGGGGCAGTATTATAGTAGTTATATTCCTGTATATAGGGGCAGTATTATAGTAGTTATGCAGTTCAGGGAAGAAACAGAGTGCTGCACCTCACACCTATGGCTGATACTAGTGCCCCTAGGCTAAATAAAAAACATATCAGAATTTTGTGTATGAATTGATCAAGCCATACTGCCCCATGTACCATCGTGCAGGTATCTGATACACATGGGTCCCTACATTAAGTCCACACCGTGCCAGTCAGTGGCCACCAACCCCGCAGGCGCGAACAGTCAGGGAGCGGGGGCCATGGGACGGCCCTGCGAACCCCATGCCACAGGACCAGACCCAAAAACACCACACCAGAACCCGGCCAGCACCGCCGGCGGAGAAGGTCGCCCCCAAACAGCACAAGTCTAAATGAGGTATTGCGCTCACCATAGCTGCAGCAAACAGAATGGGAAAAGACAGGAGGGATTAAAACCATGTGCACTCAGGTGTCTCCTGCTAATTGCGGTCATGTGGGTCTCACCAGGAGGAGTGCAAAACACGGAGAAAAGAGAGAAACAAAATGCGGTTCAGGGAAGAAAAAGAGTGCTGCACCTCACACCTATGGCTGATACTAGTGCCGCTAGGCTAAATAAAAAACACATCAGAATATGGTGAGTGCAATACCTCATCCAGACTTGTGCTGCTTGGGGGCAACCTTCTCCGCCGGCGGTGCTGGCCGGGTTCTGGTGTGGTGTTTTTGGGTCTGGTCCTGTGGCATGGGGGTCGCAGGGCCGTCCCATGGCCCCCGTTCCCTGGCTGTGCACGCCTGCGGGGTTGGTGGCCACTGACTGGCATGGTGTGGACTTAGTGTAGGGACCCATGTGTATCAGATACCTGCACGATGGTACATGGGGCAGTATGGCTTGATCAATTCATACACAAAATTCTGATGTGTTTTTTATTTAGCCTAGGGGCACTAGTATCAGCCATAGGTGTGAGGTGCAGCGCTCTTTTTCTTCCCTGAACCGCATTATAGTAGGTATATTCCTGTATATAGGAGCAGTATTATAGTAGTTATATTACTGTATATAGGAGCAGTATTATAGTAGTTATATTCCTGTATATAGGGGGCAGTATTATAGTAGTTATATTCCTGTATATAAGGGGCAGTATTATAGTAGTTATATTCTTGTATATAGGGGCAGTATTATAGTAGTTATATTCTTATATATAGGAGCAGTATTATAGTAGTTATGCGGTTCAGGGAAGAAACAGAGTGCTGCACCTCACACCTATGGCTGATACTAGTGCCCCTAGGCTAAATAAAAAACACATCAGAATTTTGTGTATGAATTGATCAAGCCATACTGCCCCATGTACCTCGTGCTGGTATCTGATACACATGGGTCCCTACACTAAGTCCACACCGTGCCAGTCAGTGGCCACCAACCCCGCAGGCGTGCACAGCCAGGGAACGGGGGCCATGGGACGGCCCTGCGACCCCCATGCCACAGGACCAGACCCAAAAACACCACACCAGAACCCAGCCAGCACCGCCGGCGGAGAAGGTCGCCCCCAAGCAGCACAAGTCTGGATAAGGTATTGCGCTCACCATAGCTGCAGCAAACAGAATGGGAAAAAACAGGAGGGATTAAAACCATGTGCACTCAGGTGTCTCCTGCTAATTGCGGTCATGTGGGTCTCACCAGGAGGAGTGCAATACACTGAGAAAAGAGAGAAACAAAATGCGGTTCAGGGAAGAAACAGAGTGCTGCACCTCACACCTATGGCTGATACTAGTGCCGCTTGGCTAAATAAAAAACACATCAGAATTTTGTGTATGAATTGATCAAGCCATACTGCCCCATGTACCTCGTGCCGGTATCTGATACACATGGGTCCCTACACTAAGTCCACACCGTGCCAGTCAGTGGCCACCAACCCCGCAGGCGTGCACAGCCAGGGAACGGGGGCCATGGGACGGCCCTGCGACCCCCATGCCACAGGACCAGACCCAAAAACACCACACCAGAACCCGGCCAGCACCGCCGGCGGAGAAGGTCGCCCCCAAGCAGCACAAGGTGTGAGGTGCAGCACTCTGTTTCTTCCCTGAACCGCATTTTGTTTCTCTCTTTTCTCCGTGTATTGCACTCCTCCTGGTGAGACCCACATGACCGCAATTAGCAGGAGACACCTGAGTGCACATGGTTTTAATCCCTCCTGTTTTTTCCCATTCTGTTTGCTGCAGCTATGGTGAGCGCAATACCTTATCCAGACTTGTGCTGCTTGGGGGCGACCTTCTCCGCCGGCGGTGCTGGCCGGGTTCTGGTGTGGTGTTTTTGGGTCTGGTCCTGTGGCATGGGGGTCGCAGGGCCGTCCCATGGCCCCCGTTCCCTGGCTGTGCACGCCTGCGGGGTTGGTGGCCACTGACTGGCACGGTGTGGACTTAGTGTAGGGACCCATGTGTATCAGATACCGGCACAAGTTACATGGGGCAGTATGGCTTGATCAATTCATACACAAAATTCTGATGTGTTTTTTATTTAGCCAAGCGGCACTAGTATCAGCCATAGGTGTGAGGTGCAGCACTCTGTTTCTTCCCTGAACCGCATTATAGTAGTTATATTCCTGTATATAGGAGCAGTATTATAGTAGTTATATTCTTGTATATAGGAGCAGTATTATAGTAGTTATATTCTTGTATATAGGAGCAGTATTATAGTAGTTATATTCCTGTATATAGGGGGCAGTATTATAGTAGTTATATTTTTGTATATAGGGGCAGTATTATAGTAGTTATATTCTTATATATAGGAGCAGTATTATAGTAGTTATATTCCTGTATATAGGGGGTAGTATTATAGTAGTTATATTCTTGTATATAGGAGCAGTATTATAGTATTGTCCTTTTCTATAAGATGAATTATTGCAGTATGAAATCTGTGCTTTTCTTTACTTGTGTAACTTTGGAATATCCTGAACCATAGATTTTCGACGGGGCTGCAGTAATAATTTCTCTAACCACGTCTTGCTTTTAATTCTATCCATAAACCACTGTACAAAATGATGTAAAATAAGAACATGATTTGCAGAGTCAGCCATATATTACTGACTCTCATAGCCTTTCATTATGCCGCCTACTGGACATTCAGGAAACTACATGTGATTAGGATATTGATCTGGATTCCGGACACGGCCTTTTACTGGAATTCTGCTTTTACGGCTTTCAGTCAACAGCTATAAACTTGTAAGGGCTGACATCAGTGCCGCCCTGTAAACCACAGACAGAATAGTGACAGCCGGCTGTCCACACCTTACCCTCCTATTTAAAAGACACTGGTATTATTTTGCTTTTTTTACGGTCGCCTTGTGTGACGTTACAGCTCCGGCTTCATGTGTGTCAGGAGTTTACAGGAAACGGAGGATTCAGCGTGCAAAGGGAATTATTGCGACACAAATTTAATTCACACGCAAATGTTCACATTTCCCTTCTCAATTACAACATTCCCGGGAAAGTCCTGGAGGCATCATCGTCATCTGTCACATAGTTAACATTCTATCCAGCTTTTTCTAGGAAAGATGAGTCTGAGACGGTAACTTAACTCCTTTGGGACACCACCACATTGGCCAAGTGTGTCTTATAGGCCATGCAATACCCCATGGGAAAAAATGTATGTAAAGTAGCAAAAGAAGAGCAAGCACCAGGGTAATAGCCAAGATGACCACTATTGCAGCTTTCCAATCACCCTGATTAGTGTATCTATATGTATTGCTCAATAAATAGGCAGATTCATCACTCAAGAGTCAAAGAAAGATGGAAGACTGTAGACTCATTAGGAGTTGTAATATTGCCATCAGGATGTCACCCAGCTTTCCCAGATGCAGAACTATTTGGCATTAGAGAACAGTAGGGACAGGGAAACTATTTGTGCTGGTAATGCGCTTAGCTGAAGGATGATTGTCTAGACTGGATGCAATTGCAACAAACCCTCAGTTGTATGATGCAAATGTACATTTTCAGCTTCTTAATGTGTTCCCTCAACCTGTGACTCTGCAGCTGTTTCAAAACTACAACACCCATCATGCCCTGACAGCCTTCTGGGAAGTAGTCGGTTGGAGACTATTGCTTTAAATTGGTGTCCTTCAACCTGTGGCTCTCCAGCGGCAGCAACACTTTCAAAAAGGAATTGTTCCATTCACTAACAGGAAGCAGAGATCTTAATATGGATTTAGCACAATGCACATCATAAAATTTTAAAACAGGAAAACCCCTCTAAGTATTACAGTAAAGCATCTGCAATGTGGGTGAAGAGCTTCACTCTCCACATCTGGCACTGGCGGACGGTTTATGTTGGCGACAAAGGGCGGGCATGAATTATTTCCCATCTATAAATGTCATCAAGCAGCTGGGGCTTTCTTTACGCTCCAAAATGTCACTCACAGACTGAGCTTCGCAACATATTTATAACCAGTTGTCAAGGTGACATTAAAGGGAGTTACTTATGATTATCAAAACATGGCTGCTCTTTTCTTTTTTTTTCTCCTCTCATAAACAGCACCACTCTTGCCCTCAGGTTGTGTGTGGTATTGCAGCTTAGTTTCATTGAAATGAATGGAGCCGACTTGTAATACCACACAATCAGGGGTGGTGCTGTTCTTGGAAGAAAGCAGCAATGTTTTAATGTTTATTTTTAATGCGCCAACAGATTCCACGTTACTTGTAATCCTGAATAACCCCTTGAAATTTGTGCCCCACAAATTTTTTTTTTTTTTTTTTTTAATGATATATACACACATAAATATATACACAGTGTATATTATCATCATCATCATCATCATCATCTTGCTTCTATGTAAGAATCCTATCACTTTCAAGTTGCAGGCCCAAAGCCTGAGGCTGAATTACTGGAAGATTACGAAGACATGTTCCCCACTGATAACTGTTAGGAGCAGTGTAACCATGGAGACCATCATGGGGGAGATTTATTAAATATGGCGTAAGGTAGAACTGGCCCCTAGCAACCAATCAGATTCCACCTTTCATTTTCCAAAGAGTCTGTGAGGAATGAAAGGTGGAATCTGATTGGTTGCTAGGGGCGACTGAGCCAATTCTACTTTAAACCATGTTTGATAAATCTCCCCCCATGTGTAGACTCAGACGACTTATATATAGACTTTCTCTACTGAAGTCAGGCGGGATACAGACACACATCTCCATGACAACACAGCACATAATATTGGCCTCTCAGTAGTGCAGCCTCAGGCTTTGGGCCTGTAACTTTAAGTGCTTATATAGAAGGAAGATAATAAACAATTTTCATATGTTTATATTCCTGTAGACACAGCTGCCCATACGCCAGAGCAGACAGTCAGTCAGTCCCTCTCATTTCATTTCACAACTCAGTAGGCCTCATGTAAATTTCACAATTTCTCAGAGTTCACCACAGTGGTTGAAATGCATGGTGGGAGTCACATGGTGGGCACATGCATGTAACATTTACTATACATCTTTATTGGATTGCACCTGATACAAGGCAGGCTTTGCTAGGAGTTTTCCATCCTGGTCGTGTGACGACCACAATGTCAGCAAGCAGAGATTTGAGACTTAACGTCAGACATGTTTAAGGGATGAAAGTTCCCACAAGAAAGAAGCGTAGGTTTCAGGCAGCCATGATTGATCACCTCATGTGACTAAATCATAGATAATACGAGGGGTAACACCAGAGGCATTGCAAACTGTCCCGGAATGCTGTGTGATGTTACACAGACATACATGTAACCCTCATACTGTACACGTCTAGATTTATCACTGTGGAGGCTGTTAGCTTTGTGTTATACTACAGACCCCGCTCTGCTTTCTTTCACACTCCCCATTATGTCTGAAACCACAAATTCCTCTATGCTATATGACAACATCTCCTCCACCAACTGAGGCATCCATATTAAGAAATAAACTTTACAAGTTTAAAATTTAAACGTTTCCTATTGTTTTGTGTATATAGATCCTAAGCATCTCCATGGTAACAGACAACAAACTGTGTAGTCTGATTTTGCAGCCATACTTTTTTTCCTTTACATTTAGTGCATCAGTAAGAAGTTTATCTAGTTGGTTTACATTTGGAACAGTTAGGTGACCGATTTCCCCAACTCCTACTTAGCAAATATTCCTTGTATATGGTAGAATACAGTATATGCTCAGGAGTTTGGAAGAGCTGGTTGACAACTATTACTGGGAACAAGTAATGGCAGCCATATTGGAAGATCTCTGCTTCCCACAGTAAAAAAAAAAAAAATTATTCAGAGGATGCAAACCTGTACATAGCTAGTTCTGCTCTCAGGTGAGGAGTAAGGGCCCTATTCCACCAGACGATTATCATTTGCATAATCGTTAACGATTTGCGAACGAGCAACGATAAAAAAAGGTCCAGGTATTATAAAGCGATCAACGATTTCTCGTTCGGTCGTTAATCGTTAACTGCTATTAAAACGAACGATTATCGTTGGGATTCGAACGATTTAACGATAATCTGAACGATAATCGTCCGGTGGAATAGGGCCCTAAGTGAATACACATGTACCCCTACACTGGCAATGTTCTGCAAGCTAAACAGCCTAAACCATAGACTTATAAATTATAGCAGTCTACCAGATCGTT
The DNA here is from genome assembly GCF_027789765.1 of Dendropsophus ebraccatus. Classification (NCBI taxonomy): domain Eukaryota; kingdom Metazoa; phylum Chordata; class Amphibia; order Anura; family Hylidae; genus Dendropsophus; species Dendropsophus ebraccatus. The sequence continues at coordinate 13,250,316 of NC_091462.1, read as the reverse complement.
TGGAGAAGCTGCTGATGTGTTTAGCTCACAGAGCATTGTCTAGTTTGGATTAACATGACTTAATTTGTTTTCATTCATTGACAGGAAAAAAAAGTATATTAGGAACTATGCATAAAATCAAGTACCCCATCAACAATGCTGAAACTCCCGTTGCGGTAAGGTATGAGGCAGTGCAAGGAGTTGTGGGATAGTAGATCCATCGTCCCTGTAGACAGGTCACGTGTACATCTCCTATGAAGACCCCGAGAACTTTAATAAATAAACATCATGCTAGAGTAGTGAAATTTGCAGAGTGTTACCCAATGATAACTTTCCCATATATGTGACCGCTATGTTCCTGTTTCACTTCCCTCATCCGTCCACGAGTGTTCCCAAAAGAAAATCATTCACGGTTTATGTGCGAGCAAATAAATTAACCTATTAATGATCACGATAATATCTATTCACCAGAATTGTACTAAATAGATGAAACGTCTTGGCTAGTCCAGCACTCATTTGTAATAACTCAAGACTAGAGATGAGCGAACCAGGAGCATGCTCGAGTCCATCCGAACCCGAACTTTCGGCATTTGGCTAGCGGTGGCTGCTGAACTTGGATAAAGCTCTAAGGCTATGTGAAAAACATGGATATAGTCATTGGCTGTATCCATGTTTTCCAGACAACCTTAGAGCTTTATCCAACCTCAGCAGCCCCAGCTAATCAAATGCCGAACAATGGGGTTCAGATGGACTCGAACCCGAACCCGGTTCACTCATCTCTACTCAAGACACATATGGCTGCCATTGTCAGATCAAGCGGATTGTTCTACAACAGGGATGTCCATCCTGCGGCTCTCCAGTTGTTGAAAAAAACTACAATTCCCATCACGTCTGGAGTCCGGACAGGGATTCAATGCATTTTTATACTGCCAATATGTCCTGAACAATATTGGCCCAAATCTCATGATGTCTTAGACCACTTGGATTTGATGCCCATAGTGGCTGCTTAAGCCATCACAAGGTTCAAGGTTTCTTTAGTAGATATTGGTGGTAGCCATCTCACTGGTTGGACCAGTCTTCGGGAGGATACATTGTTGGCAGTCAACCAAAGGGTTGGAGCAATGTCTATAAGGGGTGAAGTAGTTCCACATACTCCCAAGACATCACTGAACTGAATCTAATAGATGGTGGTTAGTAGAAGCCCCCTAGATCTTTAAGAGGGTGAAGTTCTTTGAGACAATCACCACTTCCTATAACCAAACCCTGGATGTAGCTCTTGAACACTGGTCCAACTAAGACGACTGCTGCCCTTTTACTAACATTGGCCCACTCCATTAAATATCTGCTGAAACTTCAACTATATCTATGAAGATGGTGCAGGAGTGGCTACATTATGCAGTTGACTTAAAAATTTAGTGGTAGCAGCCACTTTTTGGGTTGAAGCATTGTCCATGAGGTTGAAGCGGCTACCACCATAATAGCCTCATAAACATTGGTCTACCTCATAAAGCCACCACCCTGAATGTTGGCTCAGACCATATGGCGGCTTCTTCCACTATGTTTAGGATCTGTAGACATCTAATTCTCCTTCAGTAATTGTATATGGCATCATTTTCCATATTGGACTTCTACTTCTCATTGTGATTAGTTCAGTGTAAAACTCCTTGTTTTGTCTTCACCACTACTGGTGCGGCGATAAATCTTCTTTTATGATAAAAATCTCAAGCAAACATTAGTCACACGAGCATCAATTAGTCACTTCCAGGGAATAAATCTGTCAAATTGTGTAAGTCGGCTCCACTCAGTGAACCAGCGCTGCTGCCCCGTTCCCCTGATCGCGGCCACTTCCTGCAGGAAACTCATTATCTTGGTCTATTTACTTCTGTTTTCAACTAAAACATTGTTTTCAGGATTGCGGAGAAAAAACATCAGCGCAACGTGAAGAAAAGCCACGACCGACAGTAAACAAGATTATTTGCTTTGTTTCCTGCAAACTAAATAGGGATAAAGATACCAGGTGTCTAAGACAGATGTAAAGTGTAAAACTTAGGACCATATCTGACCCGCTTTAGGGCCCTATTACACTGGACGATTATCGTGCGAATCATCATTATATTGTTCAAATTTAAACGATTAATGTTTTGCATGAATGCAGGCAACAGTCAAACGATGAACGAGAAGTTGTTCATAGTTCATTTGGTGCGGACACTAAAATCATCGTTAACAGGGCCGGCGTCAGCACAGGGCTTACCTGGGCAAGTGCCGGGGCCCACAGAGCCTTTAGGGGCCCAGAGAGAGACAGGGGCCTAGTGTTCTAATGTTCAGCCTGATCACTGTAGTGCAGGGTGAGCAGAATTAACATCAGAAGACACAGGAGACAGAGCAGGACCTTCACAGAGAGAGAGAGAGAGAGAGAGAGAGAGAGAGAAGGGTGAAGGACCCGATCACATGATCCGAAGGTCCTCAGCCTCACAGTGTGGAGAGCAGCCCCACAGAGAGGAAGAGGGAGAAGACTGAGCTGTAAGTGCTGTGTATCAGTGTCCGAGTCTGTTAGTGTGAGTGTTTGTTAGTCAGCGTCAGTCAGTCAGTGTCAATGAGTGAGTCAGTCCGTATCAGTAAGTCAATGTCAGTCAGGAAGTGACTGTGTCATGTGTGTTTGTATATGTTAGTGGTGTCTTAAGTGATTGTACACAGTGTGTTAATGATGGGTGCATAGTGGATGGATGAGGGGCCCATCGAGGTTGTGTCACCCAAGGGCCCACAAAAACCCGAAGCCAGCCCTGATCGTTAACCGTTCGCTGTGATTCTGCATCCATTCACTAATTGTTCAGTGTAATTGCACATTGTTCCTACATTTGCTGGGATCAGATGGAGAAAACTATTGTAGTAACAATCGTAACTAACGACTGTGTAATATGGTGGACGATTTCGGTTAACAATAATCAATCTCATTTGTGATAGTTTATCGTTAATCATTAAAAATCACTTTGTCTAATAGGACCCTAACATTGGGGCCCATGCATAGTGGTGGAAATAACTGAGGGGGGTGGCGGCGGGGGCATTTATAGTATAAACAAGGCCCAAATTATTTCATGGACTCCGTAGAAGCTTCCTCTATAGTGAGTACACCCTTGACCAGAAGGAGGAATAGGTGGTTATAAAGTTTAAGGCTATGTTCACACTGTGTAAAACTACGGCCGTAGTTTTGCGGGGTGGGACATATGTGCATCGTATACGCTCTGGCCGGGAGCCCATGTGGCGCCGGAAAAAACTGACAGGTCAGTTTTCTGCGGCCGAAATTTAGTGAATTCCGGCCGCAGAAAGCACTGTCAGTTCACACAGTGAAGCGAGCGGCTCCGGCCGCTCGCTTCACTGTGGGCTATGGGAAGCTCTGATGTGGGCGCGCGCTGATGCGCCCGCATCAGAGCCCTGCGGCCGGAAAGATCATCCGGAGATGATCCGGCCGTTCCGTGACCCGGCCGGGGTCACGGAACGGCTGGTCTCATACCAACTGTGAACATAGCCTAAAATTTCTTTAAAATCACCCTTCAGTAGGATTTTTGAGACCCATTCACATCACAGGTATATGTCGGCAATGAAGCCGACTAAGTTGGCCAACTTATACGCGACACTCTTGGCAGGCCCAATAAATGAACATGACCTAATCGTGACTATTTGCTCCATTTCGTTTAGTGTGGCCGGTTGCTGACTTAATTGTCTCTATACACCTTCAATAAGAGACAGCTAAATGATCATTCAGAAATCGGGTATTTCTCCTGCCCGCTGCCCATTCTCCCCATAAACAGGAACATTTGGCGTGTTCTCTATGAAGAGGGGTAAGCCATAGCAAGAGCGTTATTGATGCGGCTTATCTCTTTCTGAACAAATGAGTCGGCCACAATTTTCCATCACAGCTGACCCCTATCACCACGGACATCATCTATCAGTGGTGGTTCAGGACGGTCCCATACACGCTAGACTAGTGGCCGAATCTATCACGAGTGGTGGGCTCAGCTGACAATAGTCTTGTGTATGGGGACCTTTAGGGTCTTTTTACACGGGTTCCTTCGTTGGCTGGTCATTACTATAATCGGTATCATGAAGTTAATAGGCCACACAACCTATCCAGCGATTATTCTTGTGGTCTGGCCACATGTTTCACCAAGCCACACTACATCAGGCCATGTAAAAGAGCCCATATAGTCTGTAGACTATTGTTGTTGATTTCTAGCATGGTCCAACGCAAGGATCTCAGTAAGCCATAGACTAAATAAAGATGATATTTGCACATGCGGAGCTCCTAATGCAGATAAGGACAACCTGCGGCCCTCCAGCTTCTGTAAATTACAAGTCCCAAAGCTTTGGCTGTCCATAATCCCCTATACCTGCCCTAAAGCCAAAAGGATTACAGAGTAAAGGACCATTTGGTTTGTCCATCTTGACATATGTATTAGCTAGAACCCATTTACATTACAAAGACCGTCCCCTATAGGCTCGTGGTGACGCTTCACTAAAATTCATGGTCGTCCTTGTGTAATCTGTCAAAATTCACAGGAAAGTTTATTTTTATTAAACAAGGTAATGAGAAAACTAACTACAAGAGAGAAGACAAATGCTGCCCTGGAGAGTTATGGGTAATGACATGCAAAAGAGGGATCCCTGGCAGATCAGCTAGGAGGTGTAATGTTATCACTGCTGAAGTGAGGCCTTTTGGCCTGTGGAAATGACATTACCAGTGAACTAGATCAGGGCTGACAGAGATCAAAGCAACCTGCTGGGGTAAAGGACCACACGGGGCGGACAGGGCGGGGACCATTAAAGTACAGACAAGGATTTCTGAGTCTCCTGAGGAAGCAGCTAAAAATAGACATAATTGGTCTAATTTCTGAGTATTTCAAGGAGTTTAAGGGATATACGAAAAGGACTCCTCCATCTGACTTGTATATAGATCATAGTTATATATCACACCAACATGTCGAAGAGGTAACAATTTGCAGGGACTTGGCATATAATCTAGTATTTTCCTGATGCCTTGGTTTTATAGCATCTGCTCTATTCCAGATCTGAAGGGGAAAAAGTTATGGATATTAGTAGCATATCAGACAATATAGAATGGCATACGGACTCCAGCACTCTCACAGCAGGTAAGGTTTACTTACGTCATCTCAAAATGGACATAACAACCCAAACAGTAAGCACATAATAGGAATAAACATGAATGTTAAAAACTGAAACTGACGCATTTCAGACCACAATCTGAGACTACAGGTAACCACTAGTGGTTTGAAACACGTCAGCTGACAGTTTGTAACCTGCATGTTTATACTGTACCTATGTGCTCATTGTCTGGGTTGTTATGTCCATTTTAAGATGATGTAAGTAAATCATATCTACTACGAGGAGTCAAGATGCTGTAATGATGGGGAAATTGGATTCCGTGACCCCCATACAACAGGTGAGCAGACTATTGTTTCTTATATTGCATAATCACATACGAGGCGCTTCTGTCATGTATAAACGCATTTTCAATAACTTTGTAAATGGCTTATAATTGTCAGAACTACTGGCAGATAATTTTTCCAAAAGTTTTGCTTCCTCTTTCATCTCTTTGTCATTGAAGATTTACTAAGTAAAGCGTCAGGAAGATCCGATCAATAGATACATGACCCCATGGTATCGGCTTTCCGTAAGTTCCTCACATCAGTGAACGCATGACCAAAACTTCAAAGAGGCGATCACAATAGGTGTCCATTTGCTCTTAGGGCACAAGGGACTGTTCAAAGAGACCATTACTGGTCTTAAAGGGTTGTCACTCAGCTTTCCCAGGCTCCTGAATGACAAATCTGTCTGGCTATGCTGTAATATAGAAAGAAGTTGGTGCCCAGAGGCTTCTGGTATGACAGTCCTAGGAGTCCTCACGGTATCATACCAGATTACTCCATGAAATCATAATGACTAAATGAATCAAGGGACGATTTGTTAGATTAGGATATGGCGGCTCTTGAGATTCTCCTATTTCTAGTTGTGATGTTAACAAAAAGCCCCGATAAACAAAAAAAAAAAAAAAAACAGTACAGGATTTTTCTTATTCTATGTGAAATACCATTTAACAGCAGCACAGAGTATTTGAGGATAGTAAAAAGAATGTAGAGATGGACTGTCTTAAAGGGATACAGAGATGGACTGTCTTAAAGGGACAGATAGCAACCACAGCTCTCGGACAGATGGATACATGGAACAGTTTTAGTTGCCCGTTGCCACCAATCACAGCCCAGCTTTCATTTTCCAAAAAACAGAATAAATGACAGTTGATTGCTGATGGTTGCTAGAGGGAAAACAGAGTTTTGTAAATCTCCCCGTCTTTGTTGCCCCTAGCAACCAATCAAAGTGCAGCATCCATTTTGTATTCTACTCTTGATAAATGACAGCTGTGCTGTGATTGGTTGCTATGGAAACAAAGAGGAGATTTATGACATTGTTTTGCTCCCTCTAGCGACCAATCACTGATCATCTATCATTCCGTATTCTACTATTGAGAAATGAAAGCTGCGCTGTGATTGGTTGCTACAAGCGACAAAGAAATTTTGTTTTAGAAACTTTCATGAATGAGGGGTTTTTTTTCCCCCACAACTCCTCTGTGCCAGAAGCGGTTCTATATCCATCCGAGAGCCATTATGTGTAAATATAGATCTTGATTTTCTGCTGATTTTCTCCCTTTCGTTCAGGATTTCTCATCCCCGCCATGACAAAGGATTCATCTATGGCTCATTGCGTCCAGCGATAACCACATCCTGCCCTTTATTAGCTATCCCAGGACCCAGCAAAGGGCATTCACACCCACGGGAAATACACGGGGACGCATGCTCCCTGGGTCTGGACGCCAGGCTGGAAGTCCCTGACTTTATTTCTTATTAGTATGAATAATGATATCTTAGCACGAGGGGTCCGTCCAAGGAATGTGAAACATCTTGCACAATAACATTGTCCACATCTGCAAACAGCTGGCTATCTGGACTATGGCGGCCTGCCCCGGCCCCACAATCGATTACTAAATGCACTAAGTGGTGGAGGGACCTGAGGCAGTACAGCAGGAGATCACATCCTGGATCAATGGGATACGCAGAGTTAAAAACCACATTAGCAAAGGACATATTAGCATTCTTTGTTGGTGGCGGGGGAGGAGAGACAATGGCTGCTCTGCTTTCATCTGCCATGCACACTCAGCAGCATTGTATACGGTAATTACCGCCATACGATAAGCTACGAGACTGAGCAAGTCTGATGGAAAAAGTTCAGCAACTTTCAAATATTCTTTGTGTTTCCGTATCTCACCATTTGCAACATCACTGCTTGCTGTCAATGACTGCGAGTAATACTTAAGTGAAGCAAATATCTTACCTGTCCATAGTCACTTGTGAACAGCACATCTCCATCAGTAGAGGTGACCGTAGCCGGGACCAAGCTGCCATTTATGACAAGCCACACACGACCTCCCTGCAACATAAGGGAGAGAAATAATAAAATGGCGGTTTAGTCACATCTGATATTAAAATCAATCATATAAAAATATTCCATACTTCTACCATTCATAGTACCTCAGGATAGAGCACAGAACAAAAAAAAAAACAAACACATAACATTACTATAATAAAACAGATAAATTGAAAGGGGAGCACTACAATTAAGCTCAGGCACCTCGGCTCTAAAATGGATAGGCAGTGTGTCTAGGCTCCGGTAAGCAAGCACTGTAAATGGTGCTCTGATAGGAAAAAAGACAAATAGTAACAGTGAGAAAACAGTTCCAACACTTCCGGTTGATTCAGACTTCCATTAGTGCAGGGAGGGGAGGTGAGAAGGCGGGTACATCCCCACAAGATGACTACGATCGTTTCACGCTCTTATTGCTTCTTCCGGTTGAGGACCTCGACCGGAAGAAGCGATGAGAGCGTGAAACTATCGTAGTCATGTGAGGATGTACCCGCCTTCTCACCTCCCCTCCCTGCACTAATGGAAGTTTACTGAATCAAACAGAACATATTGCAACTGAGGGGTGAGTGCCCCAACTGTTTTCTCACTATTACTATAATCAAGCCTCCTATGTACAAGAATATAACTACTATAATACAGCTCCTATATACAAGAATATAACTACTATAATACTGCTCCTATGTACAAGAATATAACTACTATAATACAGCTCCTATATACAAGAATATAACTACTATATTATTGTTCCCTATGGATAGGAGCAGAATTTGCAGTCACATCGGGTTCTTAATGCTGGAATATGGGAACAGTTTTTGTATAGGTTCTAGTACAGAGATGTGGTGGTCACAAGGTGGGTCTTTATATAGATTACCGGGACCCAGAGACCGCAGGATACACCTTTGCACTTATAGAAAACCTTATAAGCAGAGTATTGCGGGTTACTTTACTGCAGAGATTCCGATACACTGATCCTTCCAATGACATAAAATTCTGTGTCACCTCTGCTACACTCAAGCATCAGGACAGACAAGGGGGGATATCGAAGCTGATCTGTGAGGAGTATGTCTGCCCGAGCAGATATGTCACTACAGAGAGTCATCCCAGAGGTTAACCCAGTCAGGATGGTGGTCTCCAGGACACCGTGAGAAGGACTGTCACCTCCAGGGACTGAGTGACGAGATGACTGACAGCCTGTCACTGACACAGAAGCAGCAGTGCAGAATAACAGGAGCAAACATTGAAAACTCTCAGCTCTCGTCCTCCTTGGGCGGGCAGAGATTTTACGCCAAACTGCAGACACTGCACTTTAATAATTTACAGGACCATATGTCACCGACCACACATTTAACCCATTGCACGGTACGGATACATAGAGAATGGGTCTTTATGGTTCATGATGTTAATAGTTTTTGTTCCAGTTCTTTATGATTTTAGGGTCTCTGCTGTCAGTGAATAAGAACACTGCTGTTTACTGAACTTGGCGGTGAAGTATCAGGGCTGGTGCAGGGGTTACAGCTGCTATATGGATCCTATGGGCCGCCGTGTGAAACTGGATGTAAGGTCTGTGATCCACAACTCGGGGTTCTCCAGCTGTTGCCAAACTAACTCCTGGCATGCAGGCCATACAGAGTTAAACATATACCGTGTACTATAACATGGCAGCCCAATGGTGACGGATGCCCCTCTAACTATACAGTGGCATATGGCTTCTGCTGGAGGTACACATCAGGAAAGCCACCTGATGTATGGTTCCTTAAAGGGAACCAATCACACTAAAATTGGGCATAAAGGTAAGGAAACGTGCTGGTACATCAGCCAGCACACTTCCTAACCATCCCCCCCCCCCCTCCCCGTCCCATGAACATTCAGCCCGCAAAGTTAGTTTAATCGTGTCCCGCGCTCTATGCAAATTACCATACAAGTAATCACGGTGGGCGGGGTCTTGGTCAAGTAGTCACTGGGTCCTGGGCCGGCTCCTGCTCTGTAATCACACCCCTCCGGGCGTGTTGTAAAGCGGCGCCTGGAGACGTCACTCGGGGGGGCGGCATTGCACGTTGGCCACGCCGACGCCTTTACTAAGCTGCGCATGCGCGGTACAGTGGGTGAAGCCGCTGCTGTACTACGCCGCGCAAGCGCAGTACAGTAGCGTCTTCTCAGGCTGCACTGCGCATGCGCAGCTTAGTAAAGACGTCGGCGTGGCCGACGTGCAGTGCTGCCCCCCCCCCCCCCCCCCCCCCCCCCGAGTGACGTCACCAGGCGCCGCTTTACAGGCGCCCAGTGACTACTTGACCAAGACCCCGCCCACCGTGACTACTCAAACAGCCGTCCCGCCCACTGTGATTACTTGTATGGTAATCTGCATAGAGCGCGGGACACGATTAAACTAACTTTGCGGGCTAAATGTTCATAGGACAGGGGGATGGTTAGGAAGCGTGCTGGCTGATGTACCAGCACGTTTCCTTACCTTTATGCCCAATTTTAGTGTGATTGGTTCCCTTTAAAGGGGTTATCCTTTAACATGGCCACTTCCTTCCAGAAACAGCACCATTCTTGTCCTCAGTTTGGGTGTCAGGTTTTTCTGCATTGAATGGAGCTGAACTGTAATAATCCACACAACCTGAGGACACAGGTGGTGCTGTTTTTGCAAGAAAGTAGCTGTGCTTTATCTAATCCTGGATATAAAGACAGATAAATATCAGATGCATGCGGATCCCGCTACTTGGACACCTATGCAGAGAATCAGTGGCGTAGTGACCGGTCATCTGCGCTGACACAAGTGATCAGTCCAATGCTGGCAGAGGAGGGGAGCCCCATGGTCCCTGTCCTGCCACTTGCCCTTCCTTCTGTGTAATGAGAGCAGAGCAGTACCATTAGCTCCTCCTACATTACACAGCATCCAGACCTGACCAGAAGAGGCCAGAGCATCGGAGCTGAGCAGGAGCCAGGACAGGAGGATGGAGGGTGGGGGGGTCTCAGAGTAATATGGGTTGTGTTCACCAACCTGTGGATCTCCAGGCTGCAGAACTAGAACCCCCATTATGTCCTGCTGATGGAGGTTGTAGTTTTGCAACCTGTGATGTTGAGGAGGCAAGCCAAGATTTTTGCACCAGGGTCCACAAGCCTTTAGCTACGTCCCTGCAGAGAATGGGTGTCCCCTACCCACGGGGTGGTCAATGGCTGCTCAAATAGAGACGTGTCCACACAGGTGGCTCTCTTCATTCACAGTGAACAAACCTTGCATACACAACAGAAAACTCCGCGTTCATGGGCCAAACACAGGAACAGACCCTATTGACCCGGGATATTGTCCTTTTGGTCTCCATTGGGGTGGTAGGAATGGGCACACCTTTTTTTTTTACAGCATAGGATAGTATTTCAGACTGTTTTGGCAACATTTGGCATACAGTACATCAGAAAAACACCCAACAAATAGAACATAGCAGAAATGCATGATACAGCTATCCATGGTGAGAATACCACACTAAAAATTATTTCACTATGTCTGAAATCACCTTGGACATATAATTTCACCTACTGTATCAGTAATATTAAAATAATTCCAGAATAAAAATATTTTTTATTTACATGTTTATAGCTATTTTTTATACCAAAGAAACAAAGGCTTATACTAAAAGTCATTCATTTATTTTCAGATAAAAAACACTTTATAAAAAATAGTATATATCACGTATTCCAAAAGGTTACAAAATGGCGTCCAAAAAACACACCGCCTATAGTATATCATATACCAGCTAAAATAACCAATGTTCTGAATCACCACAAATATACAAAGTACATATAGGAAATATATGTACTTATAGTTGTGGTGATTCAGAACATTGGTTATTTTAGCTGGTATATGATATACTATAGGCGGTGTGTTTTTTGGACGCCATTTTGTAACCTTTTGGAATACGTGATATATACTATTTTTTATAAAGTTTTTTTATCTAAAAATAAATGAATGACTTAGTATAAGCCTTTGTTTATTTGGTATAAAATTTTTTTCTATACATAAGGCTTTGATTGTATTTTTTTGTTTGGGTTAAGCGAGAAATGGGTAAAATAGCCCCATATTATATAATTATACCCATTGGAGCGTGTGTTTCTAATGTTTATAGCTATGAATAAATACAATCTACTAAGATCTTTAGATTTTATGGAGAATAAATATTAACAAATGCAAATTAAATAAATAAAACATTCCGTCTATATTTTCTGGCTATAAATATTAATATAATGAAATCACTTCATTTATTCAAATAGGTTTAATTAAAATAAAAAAAATATATAAAATAAATTTCCAGTATAAAAGTAAAATAATTATAGAAGCAATAAATGTGTCGGCTCGTCTCCCCCAGTTCCTGACCTGCTCGGTGGATACATGAATTATTGACGGCAGCGTACAGAATGCATTTATCCCCCTATTAATACATAACCATGAAGACAAAGAAGAGGCAATCCTACTATCTGGTGGATCTGTGTTCAGCACTTATATCCCATCCCCCCCCCCCTTAGCATCCCCTCCTAGGTGTACAGGGAATAATGGAGGGGGTTATGTTCTCAGCCCCTGTGATGTTACATTCCTGTGCGCCCACCGCCCCTCACATCTCTGACAGATGCTGCGCTTATTACACCTCTTATTAATAGTGTCGGATCACGGGAAGAAGCCGAGCTCCAAGGAGGAAGAATCTAATCTGGCAGAAATGGGACCCCAGTAAATAGCTCAGTCTTGCACACAGCATGGGGGGGCAGGCAGGTATATAGACAGGCTGGGAAGGGGGGCAGCATGGGGGATGTGAAACACACGTTCACAATTCCTGTACTCGGTGGAGCCTTGCTTTGTTGGTTTTAAGGCTGGGTTTACAGCTACATGTTTACTGATTCATTCAGACTATGAGGATGTGCAAGAGACGTTTGATAGATGGTGGCCCTGCCTTTTGGTAGTACAAGGCTCCCCTGACTCCTACTGGGTGAACAATACCCCTTTAAATAGCCAGCCCCCTCGTGTGTATACAGAACAGATCCATTGTAGACTTGTGTGTCTCCATGGTTACAGACCACAAACAGACCTTGCGTAGTCTGATGCTGGATCAGTTCCATGCACAAGCCCTATTGGATCAGAAAGAGGCTTGTGATTGGCACCAACCCGATGTTACCCGAACTTCTGGCAGCAGGAGTGGCTGCATGCCGGCCAGGTCAGAAAATATCTTGACAGGTACTCTTTAAAGTGCCAAGACCTTTAAGCCCAATTTTAATCTCTACAATCCATGCCAAAAACTGCTGGCAAAACTACAACTCCAATCATCCACAAACTTTTAACAGGAGTAGTAATTTTGCAACAGCTGGCGAACAACAGGTCGGGGGACAATGCCAGAAAGATTGAACAATAGTATCAACAGTATCAGACTACACAGGGTTGGTTTGTAGTCTGTAACCATGGAGACACATAGGCCTGCATGGGAGCTGTGTACACAAAACGCTAGGAGACTTTTAAAGGGGTTATCCAAAAACATAGATTCTAGTGCAGTCATTGACAACCTGAGTAAACTTCTCTATACGAAAAAAAAAAAATTACTAACAAAAACTGCAGCCCCTGGATGGTTCGGGGATGGTACCTTTACCATAGATGGCAGACAGGCGACAGCGCCCATGTGACCAGCCTACGCTTCCAGCATTCATTGACCATGGCGGTGTTTGTGCAGCGAGAACAATGCAGCCGTCTGCAGCCGCTCTCAGGGGACACGCTTAATTTAATTGTCTGTTTTGTGCGTTCACTAGGCGAGCCGCACTTCCCGCCTGACTACAATACTCTAAGAAGCCAAACCGGCTGTAAGCCCCCAACACGACACACTGTAACAACACTGCATTACTGGGGACAGATATATATATGTATATGTATACACACACACACATATATATACATACATATATATACACACACACCCCAAGGATAGGTGACAGGCCAGTAGAGACGTTAATAAAAAGATTACAGTTCACATCAGGATACTGATATAACAAATCTTATCCCCCATAATCCCATCATATCCATCACCCATAACCCCATCACATTTATTCAGCCATCACCCAATCTCTGCTCTCCTATAACCCCATCATATCTATCCATCTCCAATAACATCAATCCCACAAAGGATCACTAATGCTGCCCGAACCATAAGCCATTTATCCCCAACATCTTCCTCCCACCCCTCTCAGCCTTCATTGATAGATCTCTTGTATCCAGACAGGCAGGGGTCTATCAGCCAAATGCCGGTGGGGTGGGGAGAAGACACCAGGAACCGCTCCAATGACTGACAGAGCATGAAAGTTATAACAGGTCCCCTTTTGAAAGGGGTTAGAAAAACATGGCCGCTGTGCACTGTCTCCAGTATGATTGGGGTTTTACAACTCAATTGACGTGAATGATGTGAATTTCCAATTAAAAGGGTAGTTTACCCCAATTTTTTTTTCTTTCAAATCAACTGGTGGCAGAAAGTGCCAGAGATTTGTAATTTACTTCTATTAAAAAAAATCTTAAGTCTTCCAGTACCTATTAGCTGCTGTATGTCCTGCAGGAAGTGGTGTATTCTCTCCAGTCTGGCACAGTGTTCTCTGCTGCCACCTCTGTCCATGTCTGGAGAGCAAGAGAGGTTTTCTATGGGGATTTGCTCCTACTCTGGACAGTTCCTGACATGGACAGAGGTGGCAGCAGAGAGCACTGTGTTATACTGGAAAGAATACACCACTTCCTGTAGGACATACAGCAGCTGATAAGCACTGGAATGCTTGAGACTTTTAAATAGAAGTAAATTACAAATTTATATAACTTTCTGAAACAAGTTGATTTAAAAGGAATTTTTTTTGTCAACTACCCCTTTAAACTGCCCACTAATCCCTTTGACCCATGTCACTAGCCAGCCAACACCCTGCTCTGCACTGATGAGGGGCAAAAACCCCCAAATAGCTGTCTGCAGATGGGAAATCTTTCCTTTTGGAGAGATTGCTTGCCTTGGCATAAAATCCCCTGTCAATGTTCTAAGGCTCCTTGACTGAGCGAGACTTGACTTTAAGGGACGTCTCTTTGCTCAAGAGGTGTGAGAGCTATTTTGCATATCCTTACTGCCCACTAATGTGAGACAACTATAGTGTCCCTTTAAATAAAGCAATATGGCCGCCTCCTCTTTCCCATAACACTAAGTTTTTGTACCAGGAATTCTTCTTGAAGAAACTTTCCCTTCCTGTGGCGATGAGCGAGGGCTTGGCAGACAATGGGCGACATTGAGCCGGTGACACATTTACCCGCACGGCGAGGGCATCGCGCGGCTTTATTTGTGTTTACGACGCAGACAATGAATCATTTTATAGACTCGGCGATGACTTTGGTTTCGTCTCTCTGGCAAATAATTTCTTCCTTGAGTGAACCACGAGAATCGCTTTAGTCACGGTGGAGAAAGCTTCTTCGTACGCGGTCTCTGGAGGAAGAGGAATCCATCAGCTTCATGGAGAGCTCTGCAGCTTCCTCATACATGGCGGGTAGCAATTCTTCACCATTTTCAGGACCTCCGCTTGCAGGCAGTGAACACAACGACTGTTTCTATCTAGACAATGCTCTGTGAGCACAAAGCTCTGTCCTGATGGTTATATATCAGTCATTGTATCTGGCCACAGATTTACTTTAATTCATCTCCCCTCCATTTTCTTAGAGAGTCTCGGCTAAGGCTGTGTTCACAAGAATGACATTGATGATCTGTTCCTGGCTTTGTGTTCAATAATTGGAATTAAAAAACTGAATGTGTGAACACAGCCTTAATGTTCTCCGATCAGCGGTCTGCAGCAGGTGGTAGCTCTGCACTCTAGTTAATTGCCATGGACCTTGTGAGGGGGAACCAGCAGGAGGGTGCGGCCATCATCTCCTCCCATTACTGTGGAGGTGCTGTATACATAATGTATGTGAGCTGAGGGTGCGCTCTGTTGGTGCAGTTTATAACTAGAGGGGCCCCTCCAGTAGTGCTATAAGTTGAGGTCAGCTAATTGTGAGCTGAATGTTCCATTGGTGGAGAGGTTAAGCCAAAAGGCTACTCTATTGGTCCAGTCTTTGAGCTTAGAGGGTGTTCCACTGTTGTGGTCTGTGAGCTTTGAGATTGCTCCACTGGCACAGTCAGTGACCTTAGAGCGTGCTCCACTGGTGGAATCTTTAAGTTTAGAGCAAGGGTTCTTCACTGGTTTTGTTCAGGACCTTAAAGGGTGCTCCATTGATGCTGTCCGTGACCTTAAAGGGTACTCCTTTGATGCTGTCCATAAGTTTAGTGGGTGCTCCACTAGTGATGTCTTAGAGGGTTTTCATTGGTGCTATCCGCGAGCTTAGAGGTTGCGCCACTAGTACTGTGTATGAGCTTAGAGGGTGCTCCACTGGTGTGGTCCTTGAGTTTAGAGGTTGCTTCACTGGTACCATCTGTGACCTTAGAGGTTGCTCCACTGATGCAGTCTCTGGGTTTGAGGGTGCTCCATTGGTGTGGTCTATGACTTTAGAGGGTGCTCCACAAGTGCAGTCCATGAACTTAGTGGGTGCTTCATTTGTGCAATCTTTGAGCAACGGTTCTCCACTCGTACTGTCCATGACCTTAAGGGCTGCTCCGTTGATGTTGTCCATGAGTTTAGGGGGTGCTCCATTGGTGCTGTGACTTTAGAGGGTTTTCATTGGTGCCATCTGTCAGCTTAGAGGTTGTGCCACTAGTACTGTCCAAGAGCTTAGAGGGTGCTTCATTGGTGTGGTCTTTGAACATAGAGGGTGCTCCATTAGTGCCATGTATGTGTCGTCTTCATGCCATATGGCATTGTGGCCATCCCTGCCTGTAATAGTCAAATGCAAAAACATCATGCCAACCACAAATAGTTACTACAGCTGGTGTTCTGCAGCTGACAACTGTGCCCTAGTCAGACAAACATGACCTAAAGGGTGGGGTCATGTCAGGAGCACAGTAATAGAGGGAACTTCCCTGGGTTACGGCACTCTCTCATGTGAAATTTATGACGTTACAAAACCCTCCAGATTTTAATTTTTTATTTTTATATTTTGCGCAATTTCCGGTTCCATCTTTTTAGCAGCAGATTGCGCCAATGTTGCAGCAGCCTCCCGGATGTATACATTTATACACATTCCAGGCCGAGACTTGTACAAGTGTTTGGAAATAGCAGATCTTGGTGTGTATTGCGACATATAGGAGTCTGTCAGGCTGACAACCACTCTGCTTCTATAACATGAAGAGCTTCCTGCATGGAGGGAGGGGCTGCTGGATCATGTACATTGGTCTCCCCTGTGTCCTGACCCCTCTGATGTCTTCATCAGTATCATCGCCCCCCCTCCCCTTACATTTCCTTCCACTGACTCAGCAGCAGCCCCTCCTGCTGTTCCTCTGTCTACATTCCTGGCCCACATCAGACAGCGCTCAAGGGGTTAAACCCAGCCTGGTCACGGGTCCAGCGCCTGAGCGTCCCATGAGCGCAGACATTCAGGATGGGTGTCATAGGAAGCTGCACGCTGGATACTGAAAGACATATAGGAACAGGGTGGAAAGCAGAGATGGGGCGTTCAGAAAAATTTGTCTTTTTCTTGGAAAGTTGGGTGATAAATGATACCTAAACTTCCTAGTATAATGGGGTCTCAACTAGACAGATGCAAGGGTCTGGAAAAGCTGGGTAGGAGCTATAGTGATCTCTTAGAAGTTGTCACCCAGCTTTCCCAGAGTCCTGAACAACAATTTTCACTTTCCTGGACTCCTGCATAAGAAAAACAGTGTTACATCCCTGACTCCTATCCTTCTGCATAACTAGCCAGAGTAATCATTCAGGCATCTGGGAAAGCTGGGTGGGATCTAAGACAACCATTACACTCCACATTACAATTTCTATAGGAGAATAATAGTTTTGGATTCAACTCAGCTTTCAGATATGTCCCTGCCTGGCCAAGTAGACCACTCATTGGGAAGCCGGATAGGTTCTAATGACAAATACAGTCCCTATTCCAGCATCCGCAAGGGTTGTCACCTAACTTTCCCAGACACCTGAATGACTCTGCTGTCTAGCAATGCACAGGAATGAGACTTCTGGTTACATCACAGTCCAAGTAGACAGGATCTGGCAAAGCTGGATGGGCATAGTCTGGCTTACAGACCCTACAGGGGTTGTCACTCAGCTTTCCCAAACTCCTGAATAGTTAATTTGCCAAGCAATGAACAGGAATGGGAGAAAAGGATATATACTTTCTGATTCAAGGCCTGGAAAAGCTGGGTGGAATCCATAATAAGAGGTCATCACCAAGCTTTCCTAAAGTCAAGAATACCTCACTACCCATCTAAACAGACTTACCTTATGGGACAGGATTGGGAAAGATGGGTGGTATCTACAATGAAGATGGTCTAAAGGGATAGTAACCCAGCTTTCCCGACTCCTAAATGGTTAAGCTGTCAAATAAACATTATGGGAGTCACAGACTGGGACTGGGAGAGCTGGGTGGACTCTATGATAAATATCGTCCATAAGAGATTCTGCAAGGTTGTCACCCAATTCTTTTAGAACTATAAATAACTTATCTATTTAGCCACGCAAAGGATCTATCACAGCCTGGCCGGACAGACTTATCATCTGGGCGAGGTCTGGGAAAGCTGGGTGGAATCTATATTTGTTTTACACATTACAGATTCTACCAGGACTGTCACCCAGCTTTCATAAACTACAGATGACTACAGGAATCAGATACGGGAATAGAATATTGTGGAACTAGTCAGACCTGCCATTCAGGGGTGTGGGAAAGTGGTGTGGGATCTATAATTCTGGTTGTTCAGGGCCCGTCCTTAGTGAGAGGACAGAAAGATGGTCAGGTGCAAAGAGATTCCAAAATGTTGGAGAGAAAGGAAACACTGGGCCCTATGTGACCTACTATAACTAATCCTACTACAACCTCCATCATCCTCCACAGGTCAGAATCATTCTGACAATGGAAATGTGAAATCATTACATAGACACAATAGTGAATTCTCAGGAAACAATGAAGATCACTGGGGGGGCTATACAGTGAGGACTGGTGATTGGCCACCTGTACACCTAGAACCGGTCACCGGTGGTCTGTATGGCAAGGACCGGTCACCGGTGGTCTGTATGGCAAGGACTGGTCACAGGTGGTCTGCATGGTGAGGACCGGTCACCGGTGGTCTGTATGGCGAGGACTGGTCACCGGGGGGGGGTCTGTAAGGCGAGGACTGGTCACAGGTGGTCTGCATGGTGAGGACTGGTCACCGGTGGGCTATAACAGCCTGGTATCGGAGGGAGAGGCCGGGATAACAGAACCAGCCCAGCACCGCCGCCTCCATCATACCAAAACACTGAATGAATAAAATATGAGGCGGATGGCAGGAATCTGCTAATGGAAGAGAAAGCCGGGGGGGAGGGGAGCAGAGATCGGAGAATGGGGGGGATATTCCCAGGGAGGTCTGGTGCAGCGAAAAGGTAAAGCCTTGTGGGAAGGAAGACAATGTCATATCATTAACCCTTACAGCTCCAGGCTCCAGAAATGCAAATACATCATAATAAAAGCGACAAAGCGTAATACAGACGCCTAGTGAAAGATCCGCTATTTAAGGGGAGCGTCGCTGCTTCACATCATCCGGGCTATAAGGAGTTAAACCCTATTGTAATGCACTTCCGGGGTTACTGATGCCAAGTGATGCCCAGAAAAAAGAAGGATTGTGTCACTTAATGGGAACCGTTTGTGCGCTTTACGTTCCACAATGTTAGTTTTGTCTTTAACAAAAGGGTCAGCGACGCAGAACGCTTGGGAAATCCCTCACGATGCAAGAAAATAAGAGGGTACGGTTGTGCTGCCGCCTGGGTCTATTCCTTACTGGGGTCTTATGCTCATGGGAGGGATAAAATAAAGTGACAAAGTTGCAGTATGGTTGCAGTATTGTGTAAACCAAGTGAAAGTGAACGTTATCCATTCGTCTCTATGGAAGGTGACAGTGTCAGATAAGATTAGGGCTCGCTCAGGTGTGACATTAGGAAACGTACAATGGGAAAACTTACATAGGTGGGAACTGTAAAGGCCCTGCGGTATTGCAGCTCAGTTGTATTGAAGTGGATGGAGCTCAATTGTAATACCACATACAACCTGAGGACAAGGGTGGCGCTGTTTTTGCAAGAAAGTAGCAGCATTTTTTTTTCTAATCCTGAATAACCCCTTTAAGTATTGGCAATATCTGATTCTCTCTTGTACTTTGTGTTAGTAAATGTCAGAATACAATGTGCAGATGCCTATCAGGGTCCGGCCCCTCTCCGCACAGCTGGCCGTCTCACATCCTACTTTTGTACGTCCAACAATGGTCAAGACGTCGGGGCCCATTATTACAGGAGTTATTTATATATGGGACCAAGGAATTTTCCCACGGACACGGTGCACAGGGATGTCCCAGGCCATGGTCACCGCCGGCAAAGGACTATATGGGCTCCCACACCGACTACTGGACTCCACTGTGACACAGGTAACAGGAATTACAGGTACAGTAGGTATTCTGGTCTTATATCTGGTCTTATAACACAGCTATTACATGTACACCAAACTCAACTGAGCATACATGTATTCTGAATGGGAAGAGAGAGAGAGCACTGTTACACACTGTGGCAGCGGCTTATCTCCCCAAGAACAAAACGATAGTGGCATGCAAATATTTAACATGCCTGATTCTTCTATCCCCCAACATTATCTGCCAGACAAGGATAGGGATATAAACCAGCTGACTAATGTGTAAGGCGGCCTCCTGACTCCTCTGACAGATGATCTCTTGGGGGATCTGACCTTTTAATGGAGTCTGGCTGTGACTTTCTCTCTAGAGGCAAGCATGCATGTGTATGGGGAAATTGAGTGACTGCTACTCAAGGTGTATGGGCACCTTTTGACTATGTTTTAGTCTTCATTCTGGTTCTGATAACATGGGGTTGATATAAAGGGGTTTTCCGATTCCATGTATTGATGGCTCATCCTCAGAACAGATCATCAATATCTGATAAGGAGGATACCGAGGATCAGCGACACACCGATAAGTATCCATGCTGCTTCTGGCTCTTTCCACATCGGAGTACTCAGGATCCCCCTTTTAATACTGGCGGGGGTCCAGGTAGTCAGATACTACCTCCTAGCTTATAAGTTGTAATTTGGGGATAACCCCTTCAACTGGTCACCATGGTCTATGACTCTATACCATAGAGGGCAATGGCAGCAGTCACACCTGGACCCCAAAACCCCTCTGCTTCCTAAGACACCAGTGTTATATAAGTATTGCATAAGGGGGTCCTGTTACAGATCCTGCGCTGGGACCCAGGAGCTATAAGTCTAACAGAGGGGGCTTAGAAGGTACTACTATAAAAGACTGACATATATATATTGACCCCAAGCCTGAATGACAGCGGTAACCAGGCAGATCAATGCCCTCTGCCCGCGTTCCTGCCCATTACACATGATGGGACACCAGTCAGGACGACTTCTATCATTCCAGGGCAGTGGTTTGGGTGACTGGCGGAGGTGGCAGCTGGTCGCCCCCGGAATGCGGCTGCATATCTGCTTACAGACCAGGTTGTATATAATTGGCAGCAAATCAGCAACCAACATTACCTAATGACAAGCAGGACTATCAGCCGGGACCGAAATAGCAGAAGCAATGGCCTCCTGTAATAATACATGCAATCCACACCAGTCTCTGTAATCCCTGCACTGCCCCGGGGGATGGAATTTGTGACTCTTCAAACCAGATCTGTGTCATTATTACTCGCTAAATCAGGGACTATAAACTCCAAGTGAGCAGCTACTGTATTAACCCTGTGAGCGCCTGGCATGCCAAGGCCTGACTGGCACACTTAGAAATGTCGACTTCAGCTCCATTCACACATCCTTATACATAGGCCTATAGTGCTATTATAGCGGTGCTGTGCCCCTATGCAGATGCAACTGACCTCTATACACCATTATAGCCTAAAAAGAATGGAGTTTCCCATGCAGACTTGAGAGCCCCATAGGCTTTTGCCTGATCCTGTAAAATACAACTGGATTTGCATGGGAAATGTAATTTTTTTCCTTATTTCCGTAACGTTTCCCATTTTTGCCTATTGCAGACCTGCGCTTGATGGTACCCGCCACTCCCAACATCACAAGGGCCTCGGGATCATCGATTTGGATGTGCCCCAGCTGATAATAGTGTCACCATAAGAATGTCCGATATTCCAGAGATGTAGAGAACGCTACATTGACAACGTTATTTGTATAGCGGAGAGGCCGAGGCTCTGCGGTCAGTGACCCACAGTTTCCGGTGTCTGGATACTACTGCCTATTCTGAATACAGTTTAGGAAACATCTATCCTGAACACCCTAGCAGGCAATGAGCGGTTATACCAGGTGATATCATTGCCATGCTTTAAATCCAATGCATTCCTATGATTCCATACAGGGTGATATAGCTTGAACGTCAAACAGTGACTCCTATAGGTTGTTAGGAGAAATGCACTGCAGGAACTAAAACTTTGACAAGTTAATGTTGTGAGGTCAGGTGACCTAAAAAAATTCTGTTGGCGCCAAGATTTTGGGACTTTTTTTAGTGACATCTATAGGAGTTTCTATTATCTAGGCTGGTTCCTGGCCTAGTGGACGTGATCATAGTATAGCGGCAAAGCAGGAGAGGACATACCATATAAACAAGGGGCCAGCCGTCATACATAGTGTTGAGGGGACCTGTCAGTGTTCGGGTTCAGCAATGTTCTCCGAACCCAATCATTTGGCATTTGATAAGAGGTGGTTGCAGAAGTTAGATGCTGCCCTAGGGAGTCCTGGAAAACATGGATACAAGCATAGGCCATAGACTGTATCCATGTTTTCCTGGCAGCCCTAGGGTGACATCCAACTTCTGCAGCCACCAGTAATCAACTGGCAAACATTTGGATTCCGAGTTGGTTGCAGAACCCGAACACTTTGACAGGTAGGTCATCTCAACACCAGTCATAGACAGTCGGTCTGCTGGATCACATTCTATTGGAGACACATATACTGTTCTTCCGCAGAGGTTTTCTGCTGTCTGCCGCTTTACTCCATAGTTTTAAAGGGGAACCCCTTTAAGTCCTCTTGAACATGTGCATTATATGGAGGCAAGTTCTAGTCTCACTATGGGTCTAGAGACTTGAAATGGAACTTGCATTTCCATTACAACCAGTACTTACGTCTGTATTACGTACATGTGAAAGCGTCCCTAGTACCCAACACGACAACCATACAACTCTATGGGCCCATACAGCCATACAACTCTATGAGCCCATTCTATATTTCTACATCCCTTTGATTTTACATTTAATTAAAAAAAAAAAAACTACGGCACGTTCCACTGCTTATAGAAGTGAATACGTCTACATGCCGTATGGAGCACCATATGGCGGTACACAATCTGTAGTATATGCACCACTCTATAGGCTCACATATTATATAATTCTCACACTTTTTCCAGCTGAACAGTCATCCAGATCAAAACCATCATATATAATAGACATAGATAAATCACACTTTGACAATTCTCCGACTTTGTTTCCACCTTAAAGAATCACCACGATTATTTCCACCGTCCATTCAAGTCGGTTTTGTGTCAATGACGATCTGGAGTTTTTTCTTCCCATTGAAAAAAAAAAAATAAAACGAATCAAACGCAAAACTTTTAGCCGAGGAACAATATGACAGCGGTTATCGCTCATCTGAATGGCGGGGGGGCAGGCGAGGAGTCGGATTTAATGAATTCTCGGCACAGCCAGACAGCGGCCCTGCAGAACCGGCAAACAAAGTGGACACTTTCACTAGAGAGCGACGCGTGTGTCCAGGTGAAAAAAAAAGAAGAAAGACAGATGGACGACGGGGGGGGCGACAGTGGCGAACAAATAGGCATGACGAGAGAACAAAGCATCCTTCTCGACAACGACAGCAAATATGGGAGATGAAGCCCCAGCATCCCCAACACTGCAGGAAGAGAGCACGCTCATAGCATTCACCCGCACAGGTTTATTGTGCCAAGAAGATTTCACCTCCATGGCCTGAAGACCCCTCCACCAGGATCCTCATAAAGTGCAGCCGTCCGCAGAGTCCTTTCCTGGAAATGACTGCACCTTCCTGGAGTCACTATTTTAACCTATATGGGTCATCTGGTCTTCAACATGACAAATGCAATAATGGAGGATTCGGTAACACCTGGGAAAGTAGCAGAGGAGGCGTGAGATAGAAGTGATGACATCATGGCATCTGATGTGATGTCACCTGAGTTGAAGTGGCACAGTCCTTCAGCTCACGTTTTCAGATGGGGTCGACTGTTAATATGGTTGTAGTATTGGGCTCCATGACACATTATGTAGGTCAGGGATGGGGAACCTTTGGCCCTCCAGCTGTTGCAAAACTACAATTCCCATCATGCCTGGACAGCCAAAGCTTTAGCTTTGGCTGTCCAGGCATGATGGGAATTGTAGTTTTGCAACAGCTGGAGGACCGAAGGTTCCCCAACCCTGATGTAGGTACTCGCTACTTGGGATCACTCCGCACAACGTATTTCAAGCCTCTTAATTTAACATGGTAGTCACAGTGCGATGACTCCAGCAAATGAAGCCTAAACTTGAGGTAAGATCTCCCATAAAATTTAGGATGGTCACAACTCGGCAACTCAGATTTCGATGAACTACTACGAGATGATAGACAGTTCACGCAACGACGTCATGTGACTCATAGTGCAACACATTTCATGGCCCATTGACTGGCACCAAGTGACGTGACATCCTAGGACACTGGAATTCCAGATATTTCCATAAGGAAAAATAAAAGTGGGGCATGACTCAGGCACTACAAAGTCATGTCATGAGTCGCACCGCAACAGTAGTCGTGTAGACCTGACCCGGCTGGCTGCAGACATGAGAATTTAGTTGGATGACTCATTAGTCTTTTGATGATATCATTGAAGTGTCGGTATAGTAAAAAATTATTATATATATATATATATATATATATATATATATATATATATATATATATATATATATATATATATATAGATATATATATATATATATATATACACACACACACACTCTCTGGCATTACTGGAGTTCCCCTTTAAATTCACTAGTGCACACCTTAGAGGTTGTGGTGTGAGTGCAGCGTTATGCAGTGCAGGATACAGTGTCACACTTGCTCAATATCAGCTATCCCGTAACCCTCAGCGCTGGTGTAATGTAATATACATAATGCACTACAGGCGGCCGGAGTCCTGCAATGCAGTTCTGTAGAGTCTCGTGCTCACGAAGTAGTGGAAGTGACCTCTACAGCGTCCTGTGATGATGATGGGTGTGGTGGTGCCCCCGGGATACCTGATCAATGCATGTAAATCGCATCACCCGCTTATAGCATTGCTACCGCCTATACATTTTACAAATTTCTCACTATAGACAAACAGGTTCAATGTCAAAACGGTGGAATGTCGGAATTATTCTAACATTTACTATAGAATGAGGGTGTCAATGGCGACCGCCCATAAAGCGTCAAATCTAACTTTCCCGAAACATACAAAGAGACCTCAGACGTGTGCGACTACAGATGTCCCGCGACCTGGAGACCACGTATAGCGTCCCGCACTTACCTCTATGAAATACTCGTCCATTTTTCTACGGGTTCCGCAACTTCGCTATAACCCAAGATTGAAAAAAATCCAATGAATGGGCAATATTTTACGGGTTGAAAATAAAATTGCCTCCGTACGTTCGTCTAGATGATACAGGGTCGGCGATGTCTGGTTAGTAGCCGGAGTCCATGTGCCTTGGTGTCAGCGAGTAGTCACCGGGGTTAGCTTGGCTGATCTCATTTAGGTATCCAACTCCAATACAAAGAGCTGGTGCGGGCAGACGGGCAGTGAAGCCCCAGCTCCCCCCGGTGTCCTTTGTTCTCTATTATAGGGGGTAATTGGGGACATAAGCAGAAGCCGGACCTGCACCCCACCTCCCTGGGCAGGAGCAGCATAGCCTTCAATGAAAGATCCTTCAAGACACACTCACATCTCCCAGTGCTCCTGCATTGACTGAGGCTTTAACTGAACTCAGCTGCTCCCAGACAGCTCCTCCTATAGAGGCCAGGCCTGTGTGAGACCCCTCCTGTGCTGCTGCTTCTCTTCCCCAAGCTCCACGCGCTGTGATACACTCACAAAGACTCGCTACAGCTCGCATTGTGTGCGCCAGGCTTATCTGCAAACATTGATGGATGCAGCAGAGCCGAGCTGGTCTGATGTAGCGGAGCCGAGAATATAGTTATAGTGCGGGTTTCATGGTTTTATAGATGACTGCGGGGAAGTCCAAGGCAAGGTCGTATAATATAGATAAATATGTGAGTCCCGGATAAGGACGAATTCACACAGAGCAGGATAATGGCAGATTTTACCTTTGGTTTTGCGGCGACTAGCTAGTCATACATCCTTTTTTTTTTGCAGATCCGCAATCCGTGACAAAAAAAAAAAAAAGGACATGTTGCAATACTGTCTGTAATTACAGAACGGACACCCCAATAGAAGTCTATGGAGAGCACAAAATTTGTGGAGAGTACATTGCAATCCGCAAAACCATCCGTATCACGCATCCGTTTTTTTTTGTGACATCACCAAGCGTCTCCTGCCAGAAATATCCAATGACTGTAAAACGGCCCCCAGACAAGCAGGTGACTTTTTTTTGGGGGGGGGGGGGGACAGCTAATGACGTCATTTTTGTCATCCCCTCTTTTTTCTTTACTACACCTTTTTTGCGGTTCCCCAAAAAACGGATACAAATACGGAACACAATACGGATGCAAAACAGATGATTTTTTGCGGATTGCGGATGAAAAATAGAGGATCCAGATTTTCATTCAGGAAAACATACTGACGTGTGAGTGTAGCCTGAGATTTCCCCTCTTCTCAAATCCATTCCTGGCTTTGGCTTCAAAAATCTGTCAGATAAATCTGTCTGTGTAAACGCACTGTTAAGCAGGACTATAGATCGATTCCTATCCGTGCCACCAGGAACCACCATGTTGCACCGCCTGTCGCACAACTCCATCACTCATACAGGTGAATGTTGCGTTGCGACTCCGTTCACTTGTACGAGTCATGTGTCCACGAATATCCGGTTTGGGGTCTATTCACATGATAGCTTTCAGCTTTGTCCTATTCTAATGGTTTGTTACAATTTATCAGTCTAGTGGTCCTTTTACACGGAACGATTATCGTTCAAATTTTCGCGATAACGATCGCATTTGAGCGATAATCGTTCCGTGTAAACATAGCGAACGATCAAACGACGAGCGAGAAATTTTTCATTTTGATCTTTCAACATGTTCTCAAATCGTTGTTGATTGTTCGCAGATCGCAGATGTGTGAGATAGGCTTAAGCAATCGCAAAACGATCACATAACGATTTTTCTGTACGATGTATCGTTCCATCTAAACGCTGATTGTTATAAAAAAACATTGCTCATTCAAAATCGTTAATCTTGCGATCGGCGAATTATCGCTCCGTGGAAAAGTACCATTAAGCCCAAATTGTTTAGTATTTAGATACAATTGAAGCAAAATCTCAGCTGTGAGAAGTCTTAGCTTTATACAGGCCCTCAGCCATTTTCCGGTTATTCTCGCCCTATGTTATTTTTTCGCTCTGTCTGCATAACCTCTCCAGCCGGACATCTGCTCTTCTTCGGGTACAATTATCATAAGCGTCCATTAAATTTATGATGAAGAATGACAGGAGGGTCTCCGCCTGGACCAGGGTGGTCACCAGTCTTATGAACATTTCCTGTCGATCACAGCCGGGGCCCCTGCCACCTCCTCAGCAGCCGCCTTCATCTGGAGAACAGAGAGCGCAGCCCTGGGGGCCATCTCGCCCACCGCCCCCTCCCTGGAGAATACCTCCTCCAGGGACTCATTGTGTGGTTGACCTCAGAGACAGGGGCTGGAGCCTCGGAGGCGTCTCCCCGCTTTCCTCAGGACCACTCGTCCTGATTTTTATGATTTTTTTGTTACCTTGATCTGAGATATGGAATTACCTGAGTCAGGCCTGAGGATGAAGTCACCAAAACCACAGGGTACAAAGCCAGGGGTAGAGGGGGAGGAGGAGGGGGGGCGCACATTTGGCTCTGCACAATCTGCAAGTGAGAATGGGAAATGAGATTAGTGTAATCTGCCTTGGTTATCTCCCTCCCTGCAGATCAGACATGGGCGGCTGGGGGGACCCCGGGATGGGGCAGAAGCAGATGTGCCTGGCGCTGCATTCATCCCAGTATGAGGACCACCAATCTCATCAGCCGGAGTGACAGCTCATTAACCCCTGCAGATCAAGTTCACATCCAGGCTCCGCAGCTATAGGGCTGTACATATCAGATAGACGCACAATATTCACAGATGGAAATCAGATCAGTAATGACGCTGGCCCCCCTAGTGTCAGAAGTATACAGTATTCTCATAGACCTCCTAATGGCCCTATTCCACGGAACGA